>NC_048897.1:2823257-3009487 GCF_011077185.1 Oxyura jamaicensis | reverse complement strand
CTCGCTTGCTTCCTTCCTTCCTTCCTTCCTTCCTTCCTTCCTTCCTTCCTTCCTTCTTTCCCTCTCTCTCTGATCTTCTCCAAGGATCAAACTCAGCAAACTTGCTGAGGATGCACTCCATCCTGTTGTTCAGGTCATTAATGAAGATGTTAAACACAGTTGGTCCCAATAACAGTCAGTAACAGTGAGTGGCTTCCAGCTGAACATCACCCCTCTGTTCATAAACTGCTGTGCCTGGCACTTCAGCCAGTTTTCAGAGACTGATTCTGGTTGTTTTCACTTTCTCTACAGGGTAGTATCCTTCACATGACAATTTGCTTGACCTGTTTGACTAAACCAGCAAAATGGGATGGATTCTAGATAAAGCCTAGCTTAATGTTTTGAAATAAATAGAGGGTCAAGCTGACCCTTGGGGGGAAAAAAAAAAAAAAAAGTTCTCAGAGTTTTTCAGTGCTACAAACCATATGATTCTGTTCTCAGATTTTTAGATGTCTTGTCCCCATGCATGTCCCTCAAAGCTGTGTCTACTACTTGAAACAAAGTGGTAGAACAAGCAGTGTGCATTTGAGGTCATAACATCATTGCTGCCAATTCCAGCTTTTCAGTCCATCTAGACAATAAAAGGAGAGTAAACAGTAACATTTAAGCCACGTCAAATCTTGAAAGTGCACACAAAAAAAAAACAGCCCTAGAGAGTCTGTCTGGTCAGTGAATTCCTTCTGTCTGGAAGTGATGAAATACATGGCAGCTCTTAAGGGTTCTCTTCAAGTAATGCTGGTATGAGGATTTGAGAGTCATAGTTAACTGTCAAACCAAAACCATCAATCATCTGCTAAGGTATGAAATGATCCCACTTATTTTGTCTAGTCTTAGATGCTGCCTGGATTATAATTAGTATATTTGAGACTTTTCCAGATCAGAAATTCCCAAACAGAAAAAATGTCAGTAAGAAGAAGGATTTGATCCAAGATTTTGGAGGTAACATCCACAATAACTGTTTGTCCATGTTTAGGGTCTTCCTGGGTGACATTATAGAAAGACAGAAAAAACGGGTATTCTGTCATAGGATCATGAAACATTAGTGCTTTCAGCAATTTTTATGAATCTTAAATCTAAGATATCGGACACCCTAGGAGACAAAAGTGAAGGAAAGTATTTGACTTCTTATTTGGCAGTGTTTGCTTCAAAGGTTACACAGGATGATAGTATTGACTGTCTCTCTTCTTCCTCTGTTTTCTCTATTTCTAGATATCCATCTACTGTAAATTGGTCTATGCTTCCACATGGCTTCTCTCTTTCCTTCACACTACTACTTTGGGTCAGAAGTCAACATTAATGTTGTGATCTTCATTTCTTAAGATCTTATAAAACATGAAAAACAGTGGCTGGCAAAATGGCTGCTGCATGTTTGTAATAATGGAGCCAGCCCTCACCAGGAACTTGGGTAAAAGTGCCAGGTGCCGAGGAGCAGCTTAAATTTCCATGATTCCTCTGCTTCCCTCTGCTCCTCTACAGAAACAGGGACCTCACAGAAATGACAATGGGCAGGATAATAAAAGTAATTCAAACCATCTAGACAGCCAAGCCCCTGTTTCAGAGGACCACTTGATTGGGTGAGAGATTGTCCTCTAAATACGTTTTCCAGACAATTCCCTGGGCTATCATGAGGCATTCTTTTGGCAGGAAATCAGGGAGGGTGGCCTAAGAAGAATGCTGTGCCATGCCACTTTGTGGATGGGAAGGTGGAAGGTGAAATGCAGCTTATTCCTCCATACTCAGAGGCTTGGTGGAAATCTGGTTGGCGGTAATCTTGGTGTACCTACATGTGGAGCTGGTGCCACATGGCAATTTGTCTCCTGGGATTTCTCAGCATTTCTTCCCAGTGGTTCCTCTCTGTTCCTGTGACGTGCAAGCCCAGGCTGCACTTGCCGAGCACATGGCTCTGGCCAGCAGCATCCTGGCTCAGCATTTCCAGCTCCACACTGGAGGCACGCAGCAGCTCATGAGGCACCTCAAACATGATCATCTCGTTCCAGACAGGGTTGATCTTGTGTTTTGCACGTTTGGTCTGCTTCTTCTTCAGCTTCAAGGACTGATGCCTCAGTGTCACCTTGACAGAAACATCTATAGAAGAAGCAGAGAGAGATCATGCAATAGAATGAAAACAAGGGAAATTTAACTAATGAAATCAGGCCGAGTGAGAGAATATGATCTTGGGGGTTTTGGTTTTCACTTTTAAAAACTATTAAGTCTCTTCAATTTTTAAGCCTTTTTTTTTTTTTTTTTCTCTGCCAAATACCATACTCCCCACTTTCTTTCTGGGCACAGCAGAAACAATAATCTCTCTTTAGTGCTGTTCCAGTCACTATTCCACTCACCATTTCCTAGTAGATCTTTCAGCTGCTTGGAATGGAGATTTTTAGCCTTAATAATCACCACAAGCAGGCGGTTAGCTGCTGGCAGGTAGCTGATAGACAGCAGAACCTCTCCATGGCCTGTAGATGGCTCCTGGAAATGGAGATACAGGAAGGGTTAATTTTTGATACAATCTGGGCCGTAACATTAGGAAAACTGAATAGTACAAGGGAATGAGTGTAAGGTCGTAGACTGACCGAGTTGTCTCTATCTCTACATAAGTATTTTCCAATTAAACGGGATGAGAGTAAACCAAGAAACATGTCTGAGAGGGTCCCTTCACTTGCAAGGCCCAGCTCACATGGGTTACTTCTTTCTTCTGTTGCTGGAAAGCAACTGCTTCCCAACAGCTACTTTTAGTGTCATATTTAATAAGAAGAAAAGAATTTGGGACTGAACTGTGTGCAAGTAGTTGGATACTTGTTTTAAGAGAAACTATCTAGCTGTCCTTTATTTATATCCCCTACTTGTTATTGCTTTTCATAATTCACTTGTCATTTCTGTGAGGGGGCTCTGACCAGACATGGATGCAGGTTCCACTACCTAACTGCCAAGAAACACCTTGGGTTGTGCCACACAGCCATACTCTGGAGCCAGTGTTGAACCTTCTTTAACCCTTACCTGGTATTAGAAAAAACAACAGACAACCTAAAGCCCTCTGTTAGTTTTACCCTTCCTTCCTGGCCTGTCCTCCCTCAGCCTGTGAGTGGCCCTGCTGCCCAGGTGGGATTTCCTCCAGGTCAAATGCTCTGAACAATCAAGCATTCACTTCAGGAAGCCATGCTTTGTTTTTTCTTGGTGGTGGTTTTGTTTATTTATGGTTTGGGGTTTTTGTTTTGGTTTTGTTTGTTTGGTGGTGTTTTTTGTTTGTTTTGTTTTGTTTTAGCAGTGGGTTTTGCTTGTTTGCTTATTTGTTCTGTTATTTTATTCTTTTCCTCCCATCAGCAATTGGCCTCTTAGCCTCCTGACCTTTCTTCCCTTCACTCACTCTGCACAAGTTATCCCCGTAGGCAGAGCAGGAGGGAAACGATCGCGCCGGCCTCGCCTAGGAGGGCGGCGCTGCGGCCTGGCGGGAGCTCATGAGGAGAGGCTGCGGGCCTGTGGCGAGGGGCGAAAGGGAATGGCTGCTCTCTTGGTGAGTGCAAGCTTGTGACAGAAATCTGTTTTACTGTGTGGTTAACGACCCAGAAGAGTCACAGAAAGCCGATGTCAATGCCATGGAGTCCCTTTGGACTCCTTAGCGTGATCTACAAGCTTTAGGGCAGACAGCCCTTCTCTAGGCCCTTTCCGTGCTCTCCACTTGCCGTTTTAAGTGAGCCATAAATATTTCAAATTAAGTTTTCACCGGGTTTCTTGCAACAGGCAAGGACAAGCCCCCTGTACTCTCCCTGTGAGTTGATTGACTCTCCAGAAAGCATGGCTGTCCTCAGTGTCTGCTTTGAATGATTTATTTGTCCTGTACAAATCAGGTGGGAGGCCATTAGCAGGGAAGCCTGAAATTCAATCCCACATCAGCACAAGTAAATCTTCCTTCATGCACTCAGGTAGCAAGGAAGGGCTTGTATGTGTTTCACTTACAGAAATCCTGACCTAAATGCAAGTGAATCTAAAAGAAAAGAAACACAAAAGCAGAGGCAGATTTAAGTGGCTCTGTGTCCACGACAACAGAATAGGTGTTTGTACATGGAGGGACCAATCCAAATACCACCTCCATACAAAAGCACAGTTTCAGGCAAGTCATAAACTGCTTTTTGCTTATGTATCCAACCTGTATCTCACCAGGTCTCACTCTATAGCTCTTGGCTATACTAAGGTTCTTGTAGCTCCAGGCACAGATAGATACAGTAAAGGTTGAAAGGGAGAAAGAGGGTGGCAGGGGGCTGGGAATGCATACGTGCACACACACATATTGTACACACTCATTGTACACACACATCACATGTTGTGCTTATGGCTTTTTAGCCTCTGATCAAGTTCTTGACCAGCCTGTATCCACATGAAACCAAAACCTGTAATAATAGTTGGTCACTGCTGGAGTTTTGCATGAAGAGACTGAGCCACAGGTACCTTTCCTTCTCCCTCTTTCTGTTGTGTTTGTTTTTTCCCTTGTAAATTTATAACCAGCATTTTGTGCTACAGCCTAGCGAATTCACACAACTGCCAGAGCTTCAGTCTTCCTTTCTGTGCACTGAGGATAACAGGCATCAGGGGGTCATCGGTGAATTACGTGTGCAAGGCACCATGAAATCACAAAAGGGAAGGTGCTATGCAAGCAGCCGCTATCATCACTGTAATTAGCAAAGCAGTGGGAGGGAAGGAAGACAAGATAAGGATATCAGTCCACAGTATCTATGTTTTGCATTGCTCACAGCACTCCATGGATTCCTGAATACTAATTGCACTACCTGGTTAGCTGTAAGCTTCCCTCTGAGCTTTTCCTTGTGTGGGAGAAATACCGGGAGGCTAGGAATAAAAATTCTGCAGCACACAGCTTTTCAAGGAAATGTCAGACTTTAAACAAAGCCCAGTAACTTTGTTCCTGGATGGATGCTGTCAAAAATAGCTGCTCTTTTTTGATCAGCTCTTCCTCACTCCCTCCCGCTCTGGTTCTCAATGAATGATTCAGGATCTGTATATAAGCTATCTGTGCAACGGTTGGCTCTCTCAGGTCCCAGATGACGCAAATTCAGCTTTCAATGCACATCCTCAGCTCAAACTGGGGCACTGTTCAGCAGTACTGTTAGTGTTAACCTTGTGCTGTCAGCCTGGAGAAGCCATGAGTGTTGTCCCGTTTCTGTGTGTACCCAGAGTACCCAGTATGCCAGGACTCTATCAGGTGTATGAGTGAAAACTGACCATTGCCGTGGACCGGCCGCTTCTTGGGTATTGTTTACAAAGCAGATACTACAGTAGATTAGGGGTCAGGGAGAGCTCTGTCTGTCTTGGTCTGGGAATTAAAATTATTATGGCTTACACTGGAATAGGTTTTTTTTTGGACTTTTTTTTGAAGCAACAATCTGGGATCTCAGTTGAACTTACAGCTATTAGGTACCTATTTAGCCTTGTGCTTTATGAAACTGATTCAGACCACCCATTTATTTCTTCTGCCCCTTTCTCTGCCAGAGGTTTATTTTGTTTTGTTTTGTTTTTTGAATAGGTGGCCCTACTAGCATTCAAGTGGTGATCAGATAAATTAGCAATATTAGAAATCAGAAACAATCTACTCTGTGACTGTGACCAGCTTAGTGGAGAGCTCTCACCCCCAGTGGTGACAAACAATAATTTTTTATAGCAGGGTTAGCAGTAACACTAGTGTTATTTTGCATTGCTTACCTTGTGCCATACCAGAGTACAGTAGGTACCTGTTTGTAGCCATGTACTATAAGCAACAATAGCAGTGTCCTGCTGCTATGTTGTTAAGCATATTGCTGCTGCTAGAATAATCTAGTTCATGGCAGGGAAAAGGTTCCTGAGGAAATTTGCTTGTAAAATGTTAATACAAATGAGGCACTCCCTGTATGTACTTCAAATACTGTTGGAATCCTTTCCCCTATTTTCCCTGTCTGTGCGACTGGGAAGATGTGGATAACAAAAGAAAGACAAGTTTTGTCATAAAAACAAAAACCAAACCAAATCAACAACAACAAAAGCCCACAAACAAATAAAAAAATAATAATACAAAATACAGTGCAATGGGTGATATTTTGACATCAGACAGAACAAATAGCGCTGCTGGGCTGAGGAGCAACTGCGCCTTGTCTTCAGTTCAGCATTTTGGTCCCATCAATGTGTTTCACTTGTATAGCTAAGGGCTCACTCAGTTGCTAGCTACCATGTGCCCTACCCCACTCAGCACAGCAGAGTCCCTCCTTCCTGCTCTGTAGGCAAAGTCTGGTCACTGAACTTTTGCTACCACACTCCCTGCATTGTTACCACCCAGAAACTCATGTAACTTCTAAACGTAGACTTTGAATTGCAGATATCAGTGTCAGATTGTCATGTAATTGAGGGAGGGGGAAAGGGAGCTTCGGCACACATGCTGGGAGCTGTAGATGCAGGGACTGGGTTGATGGGCTTTTGATTGCTTTCTGAAATGGTGAGGTCAACACGTAGCAGTGCTAAGTGACCTCTGAAGTTACACATCACCTGGCTAAACCTGGGCCCAAATGAACAGAACCACCCACCCAAGGACATGCAGCTGTTTTGGAAGAGCAAAAACTCTTCTCCAAAAAAAACCCTAGAGTTTCTGGTCTACCAACACAGACTTAGTCCATACCTTCTCTGGCATCTTTAGCCTTTCCCACTGGGCCATCCCAAAGGAGTTCTCTATGTCAGCAAGGCTCAGTTTGAGTTCCCCCACAATGCTGTGTCGGGAGAACTTGTCGCAGTTTCTCAGGGTGAGAGTCAGTGTCCCCTCTGGCATCTCTTCCTCGGTTAAAGGGAACCGCAAGACCTCCTCCCAGAGGGTGTGAAGCACCTTCTTCTTCAGCTCTGTCTGGGCTTCAGCAATGCCAGACTTGCTCACCAGCGTGCCCAGTATGTAGCAATGGCAGCCAGCATCCTGGTCACCACTCATTCTGCCATGCATAGCTGGAAAGGAAGGATTGACTTTAAGGACCTCTCATAAAAGACAGCCCATAAATATTGGTGGCTAAATCACTTATTTCATAAGAGTCATAAAATAAAACAACCACATAGACACTGACTCCAGTTCCTGCTTGCAAAGGGCAGACTAAGCCGTGAGTCCATGCTGTGGTCTCCTCATATTGCACAATGTCTTTGTCCTTCTGTCACTGCAGAAGGATGCTGTTGGTGTTTGGGAGACCATCAGCTGAGTTCAAAGAAATATGTTCTATTGAAGATGCAGAGCAGCAATGAGATGAGACACAGCATGGCACAGGAACAGGGAGCTCCCATTTACCTTTACCTTGGCACACAAAGAAAGCTTCTTAAAAAGGTTTAAAAGAAGGATTGTCACTCATAGGGATCAGAGATGGGAGAGAGCTCTCTTCTGGCACATATCCACACCTGCAGGCCAGGGTGGGATATGTCTAAGGGTTATTACATTCTGCTTGTCCAGCCTCTGGTAAATAACTCCTTCAGAAGCCACCCCACAGTCCAAAAGATCTGTGTCAAGAGACATTGATCCCTAATTTTATATCCCTTTAATGTTGAAAAGTCAAGAATGAGAATGGCATTTTACGCACCTCTTCTGCATCAAGAGAATTACGCTGCCTTCTGTGCAGCAAGAGGAGCACTCCTTCCCTAGAGGGGTCATGGAACAGCAGGACTCTGTGGGCAAAACTGAAGTCCCTGCTGCAGTCAGTCTGAGGAGAGTTCCAGAGCTGCCAGGCCCCATGGAAAACTGAAGTCCCCTGATTTCTGGGGGAGAGCAGCTGGGGAGCAGAGCAGACACAGCTTGGGTGGCACTGGGGCACCCAGGGAGGAGCAGGCTTGCAGGAGAGCCATGCCGGCAGCCCGGGGCATCCACCCTGAAGGGCAGCAGAGGCTGTGGGATTGCTGCTCCAGTCAGTCCACAGCAGCAGCAGCCGTTTAGCACCCATTCAATTCTCACTTCAGAGGGTGTGATTTGATTAGGCTTCCACAGAGATCTGCACTGTGCATGAATTATTCAGTGAGCTTATTTTACTTTCCCAGAGGAACCGATGACGCTCCAGCCCTGAGCAGAGAAGCTGTTACGGTTGTCAGTCTCCACTTCAGAGAGTGCTGCAGAGCCCAGCCGCCTGGCCAGGCGATGCCAGAGGGACCTTCCTCAGGGGCCTACAGGGTAAGTCTGGCGTCTACAACTCACCTTCTGCCTTGGCCTGAGCAAGAGGCAGTAGGGAGTGGGTCATGTTGAAGATCAAAAGTCACACAGAGGAGGGAGATAGCAGATCCCCTCCCCTATCACCAAAGTAAAAATTAAATAAGAAGGGGTTGCTTTGTACCAGGGCTGGGACTAGAGGAGTCCATCCTGGTTCCTGGCTTCTGCTTCTGAGCTGTGCAACTGATTGTTCCGAAGCCGTACCCTGCACATTCATTCAAGCACTGACATCTCTAGGTATTTCTATTCTGCAAATGCAGCTGCCAGTGAAACATCCAACGGTTCTGGGGAAATATGTTGATTTTAATGTGGGAGGGGAACTCTCTATAAAATCAGAAGATGTCTTGTACCTTCCAGATAGAGAATAACTAGTAGCAGATCTCAGCCCCTTACCTTCCAGAAGGGCCACACACAGCTCAGCTTTTTGTTGATCATACGTGAGGGAGTATCGCAGTTCAGGGACCTGGTTACAACTGGCTGCCCTCTCGGGGTTCAAGTGCTCCGTGACACACACATCTTTTACCACACCTGAAACTGAAGTCACCCCATTAGCAAGCAAGTCTTCACCTTCCAAGAAGAACAAACCCACCATGTCTCGACTCAACTCTTCTAAATGTTTGCACTTTGTATGCAGAAATATCACTTATGTTCCTTCTTCCCTCACCGAATCTCCTTCTTGCTCTCTCTTCTCACACTTTCAGGTCTTCTACAGCACCTAGACAAGCTTCCTGCTCTCCTCACCATTGTGTGCTCTAAGTTGCTTTACACATTCACTCTTTTACCTTGTGCCTAAGTCAAGGTGCTTAAACTACCCTCTTGTTTTATATAGATATATAGGGTTTTTTTGGTTTGTTTTAAACTACACTATGGTTTTATACTATTATACCATTTTGTTTTGGTTTGTTGTTTGTTTTGTTACACACATTGGTGAACTGCATCTTGTTTCTCTGCATTAATTCAGAACTCTATAACTTTTTTTTTTTAAATTTAACTCTATAGTCTTTGTCATGCAGAAGGCCAATATGACATTTATTCAGATAACACTTAACCAGGTTGAAGATCATGAGCTTGGGAAGCTTTGAGGCAGTTCTCCACATGTGATTTTGAAGCTGGCTACATATTTCATACTGAAATGAAGCAAATAGCAAGACCAAAAGGGAAGCCACAGCTTTTTGGCATCAAAATCTATTGTCTGCAAGGTCAATCCTGACTCACACAGACAACAATAGTGGGACCAGCACATTTCCTCCTAGAAGTCTCAGCCATGGTCCGTATCTGTTCAATGTGGCACCAAAAGGAGAATGCAACAAATCTGGCTTAATTTCAGCAATACTTGAGCTATGAAATCAGGCACAGAAGGAAGCAAACTTGTGCCATTACCAGTGCAGAGAGGCTCTCACACCAACACACTTATGTAAAGCTTTATCCTACATGCAGCCATCATCCTTCAGGCTCTCCACCCTATAATATTCTTCCTGACACTGAAGGATGTGGCTCAGACAGTCTTTTCCTCTAATGCAGCTGCTTCTCATGGCACTCCTTGCTTTTGCATACTCATAAGTCTCAGGGTGGAGGGATGCATGTGGCAATCCTCTTCCCTGAAGGAGAAAAATATAAAAAATATAAAGCAATTTTAAAAAATAAATGCTTAAAAAAATCATGACAGATGGCATTGTGCCTCTGGCAAATCTTCAGTAAGGTTTTATTAATGTGGTAACTTGGTAACCATAAGAGTCAATTATGCTGTTAAAAAGACAGCTGTGAAGGTAAAAATCAGTATGGAAGCAACCCAGACTTGCTGCCAGATGTATGTAATTAACATTGCATTTTCTTGTATGCTCCAGGAATCTTATGTTCCAGGCTTTGGCATGCTACCATTTGGGCTGGCTGGAAAACAAAAATTCTGTTTGGCAAAAATGTCTTCGGTGTCAGCCTTTGGTTTCACTTCACATTACAACAAACCAAGACCATCTCACAGAACTGGTGGAAGTAAAAAGGCAAGAAAACTAAAGTACAAGTTTGAACCAACGCTGCCGATGTCCCTGACAGGGACAGTTGCTGGACAGCTAGCATTTCTTCTGAAGGAGCAACTCTGCCTAGTTTTGGCCAGGTATTCCACCCATAATGTGGCAACTGCTCTCACTAAAACTTTACTCTAAATACATGTTTTTCTACAAAATGTCTGCTTCCAAAGAGTCAGATTCTTCAACACAAGGTGCAATTCTTGCACTTTTAGGCAAAAACAAACAAACAAACAAACAAAAAACAACTAGTTGCAATTATGTCTTTGTTATCTGAATGTCCTGATGTGCTCTATGATTCTTTCTATTAAACACATACGCTTAAAATAGAACTCATAATGTTCATGATAAGAGATTGAAAAGCACCCCATGTCTTCATTTCCATGTTTATTTCTCTAATTACAATCACATTATTCTCAAAAGTGTTACAGATCTACACCCAGAAAAGCCATCTGTAGTCTGAAGACCAAATGTTCTTACCGTTTTGAGGGAGAACAAAAAGCTCTTCATTGACTTGTATCTTCATCCTGTTCTCATCCAAAACAGTATGTTTTCCAGTAACTGGTTCTTCTGTTGTCTTCAAGGAGTACTGTGTGTAGTTAACAATTTCAGGTGAAGTTACCGCTGGTTTGGGGCCATAAATGTTGGGAAACTTCAGAAGTGGTCGAGGCTGGACTGGCTCTGCCGTTTTCTTAACGTTGAACTGAAAATTAAAATGTTGTTTATTACCTTGCACTAATTCTTCTGATTCTTTCACTGTTAAACAAGCTGAGACAAAGGCAGAAAATATGGTGCCCTTGGTCATTCTTACTGTCATTATTTCTTTGGTTAGAGAAGCTGCTGCCCAGATTTTCTTGCCAAATCTGTTACCCTTCTAGTTGGTGTACGTCCTTTCAGAGTCACTCCTCTACAGATGTTTGGTTGCAGCAAGAAACATCTGTTGTTTCTAAGGACCAGAGCCCCATCTAACCCTCAGACACACAGTTCTCTTTTATTATACAGGGACTGACATTTTGATTTGTCGGAGTTACTTCTTAACATTTTATTTCCCTGCTGATTGCTGACCATGGTATCAATGGAAGAACTTGAAAGATGGTGTAATGCCCAGGCAGACTGGGCAAAGGTTGGCACAAAGAATTATGTTCTCCTCAGACAATGAAAAATATTTTAGAGGAATGTAACAATCATGTTTTCTTTATGTCCCAGGAAAGACTTCTCTCACAACTGAAATGATTCCTGATTCATTCATATTTGAATTCATCAACAGAATAAAAGTTGACTAGCAAATGACTCTGGCCCTCTCACCAGATTTTATTAATGTTTCCAAAGCATGAATGACAAAAAGGAGAAGTAAAACTACCGTTTGGGTTGATTACTGTGCAGAGGGATTCACTCCAACCCCACTTCCTGCCATTATTCTGCATTAAGTTTAGAGTGAGGGACAGCCAAAAAGCATTTGTAATTGTAATTAAAGTTTTTCATTAGTCTCATTGTTTCCTGTTAATAATGAATGTAGATGATGCCCTGAGGCACTTGTCTGTGTTGGGACTTTGTGGTCCCAGATCAGATGTCCTGAGGGAGCATACCTATTCCTTAAGAAACAGAGCTGAAGAAAGAGAGCGGTCTTAGACTGTAGTTCTTTCATCATAGTCTGCTTATGGAGACCATGGCACTACAGTTACATGGACTTAGCAGTGGTAAAAAGCTAATTAGGTCAGAGACTCCATCTTCTCAAGATAGCCAGTACGCTGGTGTTTAGGAAGTCTGCTACATAACAGCATTTTCTCTTGCCTAATTTCAAGGACTCTGAAATAGGAGTTGAAAAAGAAACACATCACTGTGTGCAGATCCCCACCTAGCATTCAGCTGAGTTTAGATATTAGGTAAGTCATACAGTGCTGGTCTATAATAAAAATGTAGGGAGATCCCTCTTTTAGAGATGTGAGCCTCATCAGTACTAAAATACATAGGAAGTTCGAAGTTAATCATCCAAGTTTCACGTGCAGTTTTCTATTCTTCAAAATTAAAACAGACCAACCAAAAAAATATGTTAGGAAAAACTAGACAATAGCCTGAAAAAAAGTAGGTCATTTTTGATCTGCAAAGATTCCTAACATGCACAAAGTACCTGCCATGGCAGCCAGTGCCTGCTGTTCTTTCTCTCCCAAGCCCTCTGTATAAGGATGCTGTCCTACTAGCCACTGAGCATCATACCAGATCAGCACGCCTGGGTAGTTGTGTGCATGAAGCACTTTGGGACCCTTTGGGATGAAAAACACTATACAAATGTGAGGTATTGTTAATATAATCTTTTCTCCACTTACTAAAAGCCAGACATTTAGTCAGGAAATCCATCAGCACTCAGCAACTAAGAGCTCCACTGGGTCTAAATATTCTTCTAGTCTGTCTGCTCTGCAGAATTAGAGATGAGAGACATATGCAAGCACAGTGGGACTAGCCCACCCCCTCTTCCAACTGCATCTGCTTCTGTTTATTATCTTTGCTGCCAGATCTGTACCCAAGTGCTGTCTGCTAATCTAGTTACAGAGGAGTGTCCTATGGAAGTTCCCTTTGCAAGTCAGCGGTGCTATCTTAAATAAAGAAAAACTCATACAGTTATGCATAAAATGTGTGAAAGCAAAGACAACAAAATTAGCTAGGAGGCTCCAGCTGACCCTTCTGGGTCCCTGCCCAGCATCACTCAAACAATGCACTAGATTGCTGCCACTGCTGGATGTGTTTAGGCATGTTTAATCTGCACCCATTGCTGACACTTTGCAAATTTACAGCACTTATTAATTGTTCTGTAGATGTATCTTTGTGTTTGAACTCTTCCTTCTCAAATATGCAGGGCATGCCCATGGGGAGCCTCTATCTATAGCAAATACAAGCATCAGTGTCATGGGAGACATGCCAAGTGGATAAAATGCAGTCTTGCTTCATCTTTCTTTTGTCATCTCTGTTTATCAGAATCAGTGGCCCTGACAGGCTTCAATAATTAAGTATGCCAAACACTGACTGGGACATAACAGTGTACTAATGCAGTTGGAAAAAAGTCCTGACAGGACAATTTAGAAATGTAGACACAGATGACAAAACTGAGATACAGGCTCAGAACTCAATTTGAGGTTCATTCCTTCAAGGAATATAGACTAATTCTGAATCAGTGACAGGAGAATGAATGCATGTTCCTGGCAACAAAACTATTTTAATTGGAAAGAATTGTTAAACATACAGAATATGCAAACTAAGAACATTTTGCACTTTCTCTGACAGAATGTTCATCCAGCTGCTATAATTTGACCAAATTTCTTTTAAAAAAAAGAAGACAAAACAACAAAACAGTAGCATTAGGAGTCATACTTCTAATTAGAAAGTCTACAATGCTAAAAGCATACAATCATTCAAGAAAGACTGATGCACTGAGGGTAGGTTGAATGATTTGATTCTGTATTGGTCAAATACTGGATTAAGTTAAGGCAAAACTTGATGAGTATAGAAATATTGTGAGGACCATAACCCATGATGTTCTGGGTACTGCTGGCTTAATTGGACTTGAGGGCTTAACTGGACTTCATGGTGACTTAGGAGTTATTTCAGTCGTGCAAGAGAGATGACAGCCTGAAGGACAAGCTCCAGACTGGATTAATACTTTACTAAAATATTTCCCAAAACGCTCTGTAAAAGAATATGTCCATTCCAATGATTGAATTAGGGTAAAGATTTAAGAGTTTTTTCAAGCTAAAAACAACAACAACAACAACAAATCTCTTGTAGGAAAAGATTGGTGGAGAAGTTATCTGTAGGTAGTTTTGTCCCAGACACTAACAGCTAGAAAAAAATGCTATGCAAAGTGATATGACTGTCAAAGTTACACATTTCTCATTCATTTCAACAGTAAAGATGTAAAATCTCAACATCGCTTTATACAGGAGTTGGCAAATCACTTGTATGGGTTAAACAAGAAAGGAGGCTAGAAAGGACATGACAAAACTATCAAAGAAGATAGACAAAAACTATTGAAGAAGATGAAGAAGATAGCAGGTGAAATTTTCCTAGGAAAATGCAAACCAGTATTGGCCATGCTTGTGGATGAATGCTCAGAATTAGCAGCAATTTCTGGAGAAGTCCTAAGCTCAGTGCAGATGTTCAGCCATGGCCAGTGGAGCCTACTCCCATCCCCAGTAAATAGAAACTAATGTAATGCTTCTCTGCGCCAGCTTTTACAAATACAATTAGTAGACTTGGTCTTGTTTCCTCAGAACAAACTGCAACAGGAGCATGAGGATGCCAGGGATCTTAACCAAGAGCCTAAGAGCAGTATCAAGAGAGAGACTGAAAATGTAATTATAAGCATTACAGAGAAGTTCAATTAGGACTCCCACTACACTCCTTAATAATACAAAAATAATAGGCACCTCAGATAATTAAAAGGCAAACAAAGACCTTTATACAATGGATCATTGGCCTTTGGACTTGGCTGCTAAGGCATAACATTTGGTTGAATGGCTAGATAAAACTGAAAAGGAATTAGGCACATAAAAACTCCAAAAGAAACAGCCAACAGGTAATACTTTCAGAGACTGCCCAGTGCTATAGCTCCTGCTGAAGACCATAGTCAACCAGAAAAAATCAGTCAAAAATTTGACTTTGAATGACAGCTTCCAATAGTAAGCATACCAAAAGTGTCCTATGATTCCCATTGCTCTCTCTTTCATTAGGCTCAGAAATAAATCATGGGATTTTTTGGATTATAACAAGACAGAAAGACACATGGGGATGCCTGATATTACTGGTACATCACATTGCTCTTACTGTAAGTAAAAAAGCAATTCAGTGTGCTGAGACTGTCCGGTCCTCACACTCCAGATTCTCACTAGTGTTTTTATTATCATTTCAATGCCTGATTTTGACTTCACACTCAGTTAATTCCCCCAGTTAGAGTGGCAGAGGAAGGAGAAGGGATGATTTTCACAAGAAACCAGCTGTTGACAGAGAACTATCCTGCAGGAACCATAAGATAATGTGAACAGAGTCAAAGAAATAGCTGTTACAGGAGACCCCAGCAGGAGTCATCTCCTCTTTACAATGCTGTGTGCCACCTGGTAAAGTCCAGCCTTCTCCCCTCAGGAAATGATTTCCCTTGTGATCTAGCTTGACAGCTGAGCAGCATTTGCAGTCCTCCTCCCCTATTTTTGCCATTAGCAGCTTTCTCTTTGGCAGTGTGGCAGCTGCTCTAGTAATTCTGTGGGTCACCCAGCTCCCGTCTCTGTGCTCCCCTCAGTCCTCCTCCCATTAACCTGCTGTTACATCCTGAACCTGGTAAGCAGATAAATAAGCAGTATAAATCACATGCTGAGTAGCCTAACAGAGAAGTTACATTCCCACCCTCTGTATTTAAAGAAAAATCACAGAGTAAAGAAGAGATCATGTCTTACTTGTTGGGCTGGCTGAAGCACACTGGGCTTAGTATTTTCCACGTCCTCATCTTGGTCCTTTTCTGAGAGTCCTTTCCCAGGTTGCTTGCATTTGCAGAAGCAGGTGAGACCACAGAGTGCAAGGATGCTAGTTGCAGTCCCTAAGGTAGCCCCAAGGGCTATAATTGGGGCAGATAAAACCATTGTCCTGAGCTGCACAGAAACAAAAAGCACAGAAAACCTGTGACTCCTTCCCTTCCCTGGGAGAGCAGCTCTCACACATCCACTGTGATTTCTAGCCTGGCTTCATTCTCCTTGGAAGTCTGAAAACAATTCTCTTGTGCAGCGAGGAAAAGGGACCAATCTAGAGACAGAGATAAATCATCCCACCTTTGCTAGGCAACAAGGCTACCTTTCTATCCTGATGATGGAGTTTCTGCTCCAGGTCAGGTGGAGGAAATAGTGATTGTGGTGCCTGCAATCTCCATATAGCTGCAAACAGGCAGTTTTCATTGAAGCCTGTTCTCCAGCTCCACTGGGAAAAGTCTGATGTGTGATAGAGAGGAAAGACGTCAGCAGAAGGGGCTGGGCCTTGCTAGCTAACTCACAGAAAGTGCATCCAAATGTTTAATCTGCTCTCTAGCTATCCTGATGTCTAGCCTGCTAATTTGTTCAAAAGGTTAATTTTTTTTCTGTCTTAAGGCAAAGACAGTGATTGCCAAAAGGTGCTGGTCTGAGAACCCCAGTTATGATTTCACTGCATGATAGCACTATATAGTCAGAGCAAAGCCTGCATGTATGTCAGGCAAAACTTTACCACTCTTCAGAGGCTGGGGAATGAACAGCTGCAAGAATTAAGCACCGTCCCACACCCCACCATCTCCCCCTCAGAGCACAAGGTCTGTGCCATTTGGAGCTGCTTTCTCCAGCATCAGTGCAGAGCAACACTTCTATTCAAAAAGGCAGCAGAAAACCCTATCAAACAAGACACACTGGCACATATGCTGCTTCCTCTGGAGAGGATGAGAGAGCAAACAACATATGCTGCATATTAGTCATAGCGCTTACTACACCGGTGTGAGGCAGTGGGCTGATGAGCAGAGGAAAGGAACCCACTTCAATAGACCTGAAGGGCCACGCATCCCTCTCAGGCAGCTTTCTCTTGAGGTGAGAGGGTGACTGATTTTCTTTGACTCATTTATTTTTTTCCTTCTGTCACAGACTGCCTAAATTGGGGAAGAGGAGAATCAATGCCATTTCTCAATGTGTTTTTTTTTTTTTTTTTTTTTTTTTTTGTGACATATGCAACCATTTTCTGGATCAATTCACAAGGGGTACCTAGTGGCCAGGAGATGATCATAATTCTGGGTCACTATATATCTGGGCCAGAGTGGAACTAGTAAGCAAGAAGCAAAATATTCCTTATATGGCTCTGGAAAAAGTAACCAGTTCTGCTGGGAGTTTCTTTGTCTTTCTATTTTGGAATGCAGTTGCTGCCTGTGGATCAGGGAAAAAAAAAAAAAAAAGTGAACTACATACATAAATATGTTTAGAAAAACAGTTTTTGGATCTTTCTGCAGCTCAGGTTTTGGCATGCATTTTTTATGCTTTTTGGTTCTTTTACACCTTAATCATGACCACTCACTCAGCATTTGTTCAATTGTAGATGACATGTTCACCTCCTTCTCACAAAGCTTCCCTCACACATCCAACTCTCACTTTAATTGTTAAAGATTCCTCTTTAACACTGCAACACCCTTATGGGTATACTGCACATTCCATCATCTTGCCTCCTGCTTGCCCTACAAGGTTTGCCAGATACACATCCTGCCCCCCACTTCCTACCCCCTATCAAGAAGAGAATCATGACAGACTCCTTAAGCAAAGACAATCCCCTGATACACTGCTGAGCCTGTGAAAATTGGCCTTTCCAGCTCAGCCCACAGCAGGAAAACCTTGAGCTTTGTCTTCTGTCTATCAAGAATGTAAAAGTGGCCACACCAGGCCAGTAGTGGGAAGAACATCACATAAAGGGGATTGAGAAACTCTGACAAGTGCTTTCTTTGCTTCCTAGTCTTCATGGCTCAGGAGCTTCCAAAGCCTTGAAGATCATCCTTGTGGTCACCTCTGCAGATCTGAACTCTCTCTGACACAGGCTGACTTTTGCAACCATTTGCTGACTTAACTAACGCATGCAGCTTCTTCATTCAGCCCATAGTTGGACTGGTAATGCTGTAATCATAGTACTATGAGGTGTCATCTTAAAGAATATGCCATATCATCAGGGACTTCTGCCACTGAGGAAGGGAGGTAGAAGAGAGGAGAGTCTGAAAGAGGACGAAAAGGACTGAACACACTGTTTAGATGCCTTTGGGTACTTTCTCAAGGTGCTAGGAAATCTAACAGAGCTAAATCAGAAATCTGAGAGTTAGAAACAATACGAAAAAGAAGATGCTGTTAAGGGTAGAAAACGTTGACAGAGATTTGTAGTGGAGAAGGCATTCAACCCATCCATGAAATGCATATTTCATGTGTTTGCTTCAAGCTGTTCTGAGAATTATATAAAAACTGCTTGCAACAGGCTATGGAAGAAAGGCCAGATAAAAATCTCTCTGCAAGACAATAATTTACTAACATAGCTCTCCAATATGTTTTCTAGCAATTCATAAATGAAGTCTCCCTTGCCAGAAATTATATATGCTGTGAAATGAAACAAGGAACAAATATACCATGTTTTAATAAATAATAGCCGTGCAAGAGCCTTTTGCTACTATTGCTAGGGAAAACAAAACAACATCCTAAACATCCTATCCTAAAACAACATCCTAAACATCCTATCCTAAACATTGAATATTAACAGTATGCGAGCTTTTGCAAGCGACAGGCCAAAGACTAAAGAATTTTTTGTGTGCGCTGATGGATGTAACTGGTACAGATACATAATTTAACTAGCCTTGGCACATACAGTCACTGCATCTATCTATAATCATTGCTTATTTTCAGCACATGCTGTTCTAAAAAATTTGCACCATAAATGTATTTAAAATTCAGGTTTACACTTGCTGCTTGTTTCAATACCAAATAATGCAGTTGCTCCTTTTTCTTTAAGGCACAAGTAAACTAAAATGAGGCCAGGCTAACAACTTTCCTTGCTGGCCATTCACATTGCTGATGCCCATTGCTTTTTTATTTGTCATCTCTGCCTTTGGAAAGAGACTTGAAGGTGGAAAGATGAAAGCCTGTATTTGCAAGCTAAACTTTATGTGCTGAAATATGTTTTCTGGACTGAAAACATATTTTACAGTCACTCTGACCATGTATTTTCTCCAGATTCTGGTACAAGAATACATATAAAAAGAACAAAAGCATATCCATGATTATAAGATGGGCCCCAGCTTATGACACATTTGTATTACTAACATTTACTCTGGCTAGATTTATTAGTACCACCAAAGAGATGTAAGACAGGGAAAAAAGAGCACAATCCTTGGACAATGGCCTGCATCTTTATAGACAAAGCATAGAGAGATGTAGCCTTCATTAAAAGAGAAATTGTCCCATTCCACCTCCAAGAGGCATTGAAGGAATGAAGCAGGGCTGGTGGGTCCCACCTTCCACCCCTGCACACTACAGCATGGACATTATTCCCTTTCACTGGCAGTTGCTGGAGCCCTGTCAACTCCAGGACCATGCTATGGGATTGATAGCTTTGTTGTTGCTTTTTATAACTTCAACCTTTTTATAACCTCCAGAGCTGCATGAGAGGTAAATTGCCTCAGGACAACATCAGTGCTGTCCACCTGCTCAAGAGTCCACATGTAATGGTGAGTACGTATAAAACCAAGGATGTTCCTGTGCTAAAATTGTGATTAGAAGAAAGTACAATTGATTTCCTCAGGCTGATAATGCTAACAACAGAGAAAAAAGATGAAGCTGACTGTAACTAGTCCACTCCAGTTGTTAAACATTTCCTTAGCATGGTTTTCAGCTCCTGATACTTCAGACATTAATACGTTTTTTTGATGACAAAACATTAGGCACTGGCCAACCTTAGGTGCTTAGAGATTTTTATTCCTGCTTTGAGCTTTTTCACTGATATTTTTTGGGCTTTCTGTCCATTGGCTATGTGAAAGAGGCTTTCTCTGAATGAAGAATCGTTACTGCAGATCACATGGAGAATTAGAAGGGCTTTTGTAGTGCCTGGCTGCAGTTCATGCCTTACCACAAAAAAGATCTTTAGTGCAATTTCCAACAATTAAAATAAGCAGGTCTAGGATTTGCAACTTCTATTCTAGAAGTAGAAGACACAAATTAAACTTCCAGAATTCCCGCTATGACAAGAAAAAGTCCACATACTTCTGAATGAAAGATGGTTGCCGACTATTTTCCCTGACTCAACCCACTCTGTCAGGGGCTGGTACTTGGCAGATACTTTTACTGAGGCATTGAGGCAGAGGTGTGAGTTAACAGAAGGAAATTGGAAAGAGAAATCCTTTTACAAGTCAGATTTAGCCTGAAGGTGTAAGCTCATGTTTTCTCTTGTATCAACTCATTATGAGATTCTGAGATTCTGTGCTACAGGTACGGGACAGTTTGAACAGGATGGTGGTCTAAAAGAGCTTGCTAGACAATGGCAAGGTGTTCACACCACCCAACCTTAGGCATTGAAACTGTCAATTAATGACACAGGACCACATATGGCTGTCGTGTTTCTTCAGCAACAAAAAGAAGCACAGCAAAAACAAAAGCGAAGGAAAAAGGCTTGTGCTTCCTTTGGTGGATGACAACATCTACCTCCTCAAGCTTTTGTATTCTGTGGCCTCAGGTTGTAAATGCTTTAAGACAGGGTTTTTTTTCTTCCTTCAACAGATGGTGAAGTCTTACAGACCACTGAAAGAATCTTTTGCAGTGCTATTAAAATAAAGCAGTTGTCTACATTTTTATATTCAAAAAAGGAAGATTTTTGAGAGGAATGTGGGCTTGGCCCATCCATCAATGTCACTGAAACAGACCTATACATAAAAAATCAAGTAAATGAAATAAATAAGGGAAGAATTAGGAATTGTTTTCTAAAAGGGAGATACGTGATGACCATCCTCAAGAAAAGTGAGTTTCAAGCTGTGGTGCTTCAGCTGGTGTAAATAGAGACAGTGATCCTGAAACCTCGAGACGTACAGGAGTACATGCCAGCTAGGCATGTAGCCTTTTGCCACTTTCATATCCTTAGGATGACAAAAAGGATTTAGCATGCAAAAGGGTACAGCTAGCTGGTATAGGGCTCGTGGTAAATGATTCCATAGTATGACACTGCACTGGCCTGAGACCAAGATCTGTGGGATTCAGGAGATCTATGGAAAAAATCTGTCTGGTACCTATTTCAGAGACTGTCATGTGGATTCTGTCACCAGCACCTGCTGTGAACCTGGCTGTGGTACAGCTCTTGCATCCCTTGTGGCAAGTTGGGAAGCAAAGTTTCAAACCCCACTGCTCTGCTTAGATTATGGAATTAAACAGTACCAGATAACCTGGGACATGCTCTGTACTTTCAAAGCTAATGAAGTGAGCACATTTGAAAACACAACTGTAAGAGCAAACACCATCAAGCAATCTGCCCCTCTTGTATACATCTTTATTGGTGTCTGGGAGGAAGTCTAAATTGCCAGTGCCAAGTCATATGAGTTACATGAAAACAGAGGGGTGACATTAGGAAACAAACAGCCAGAGAGAAGCAAAGAGCAGTGGCAGTCTGGTGGCCACGTGGAAAGTCTGATGTCAGGACAGAGAGCATGAGCAGTGCTCCCAGCATGGGAGGCCCAGCATTAGAAAGGAGGGAGAAGGAGCCAAAGAACAAAAGTGGTCAGGAAGAGTAGTGTGTGATCCACAGGAGAGTGAGAGGAAGAACACTGGGCAGAAATAGGAAGGGCCTGTAACATCTGTATTTGGCATTGGTGGGACTGCTGCAGAGCAAAGCTGCACCCCACTCTGCTGGGCAGAGCACCAGCTTGCTGGACAATTTAGAGGGCATCCATGAAAGAGCTACATGAATGAATAGAGGGCTGGGAGGCAAGTGGATTGGAGTGTGGCTCAAGGTCAGTCTGTAAGTGGAAAGGCTAAGGGTTTACTCAGACAGAATCCATAAGTACCCAGCTGAGTAATAAATCTTTGATAACAGAGGTCCTCTTCTGTCAAGCAAGCACAGCGTTAACAGGAGCTAATGGCCAGAAGCTGATGACAGACAAACTCAGGCTAAAAGCATGCTGCAGATTTCTAACAATGGGCATAATTTGTACAGGAGCAATTTCCAAGGGATTGTGGAGGGTTCTCCATCGTGGGCAGTTTTGAAATCAAGACTGGTTGTATGCAACTTGTTTTTAAGGGATCTATTTTCATTCAATCACGAGTTAAACCGAAGAAGATCAACAGCCTGTGTGGTACAGAGGGTCAGACTATAGGACCACAATGAGTCCTCATGGACTTTTCACTCACAAATCTATCCATCTGCTTCATATAACCTCCCATAAGGACTTTCCTGTTTATTTGTCAGTCATCTTATTCACACATTAAAAAGACCCAAACTGGTTGTTGTAACAACTCCCTGAAAAACTAACTGAAGTAACTGTGAAGAATTCTTTTTCTTTCCCTGTGCTACTAACCCATGAAGTTAGAGCAACTCATGTTGCTGAGCTGATCAGAAGAGAAATTAGGAATTAAAAGCTTTGTACATCAAGCATAAACAATACCAAAGTCAAGACTGAGGACAACTCACCGTCATGAACACTACTTAGTTTCTGAGGGCTACAAAAGATTCAAGCCACAAACTGATCTGGACTCCACTGTTGATCTACATTTACATTGGACCCACCTGGGATGTTGTAAGAGTATTAACATGTGAGGCAGATTAAAAAAAAAAAAATCACAATTCCTCTGAGAGCACCAAGAGGCTATCTCCAGAAAGAAAGGCAGCTGTGCTTCAGCAAGTCACATCACACCACAAAGCCCAGCAGGAAAACAAGGTCTGTGCTTCACCAGGTGAACTGCTTTAGCATAAGGTCTTAGCAGATTAGTAACAGTGGGCCAGAAAGAAATTGCCATCTCCAGCTCAGGACAGAGCTGGGTGAAAGAAAACCAAACCACTGCAAATGTGGCTGAAGGAAAGTGGTATGTGCAAGATTAAATATGTACACATTTAGCAGGTGAGGTTAAGCAAATGAGCAGATGTTTTCCTAGGGAGGGTATCCTCTGGGGAGCAGAAGAATAACCCAAATATTCTGCTTTTCCATCAAATTCTGTTAATTTGCTACTGGAAACCCAGGAAAACAGGAACCCAAGGAGCACATTTTGTGCCTGATTATGTCTATTTCATTTGAGAATTGTCTCTGGTTGGTTGGAGAAGCAGAACTCATTTTCACACATACAGCTCCATTGCAAATGTAAATGTTTACTTCACTTCTGCTATATATATATTTTTAATAATCACAGGAATTTGAAAAGCCTGAAAACCTTCTGAAGTGTCAGGCACTAAATTATATGATAAGTGTATTTGCAATAAAATGCTGCCTCCTAGAGGCAACAATATCTTTTCTTACACTTCTAAGAGTTTGTTATTATGCTAGATACTCATTTTTTTACAATGCCATTGCTGTAAAGGACATTTTGCAGAGAAAAGCATCGAGATATCATACTTTTAGCTAAAATGATGTCTTTAGCTATATTAAGGTCACAAAGCCATGAAATTCAAGAATGAATATTGGCTATAAAGCTTTAGTTCTATCCACTTCTTTGTCAGCCTTGTCTTTAAATAGGATAAAGTGTACAGGATGACACACTATTTTATTTCCAAATAATATATCCAAATAATCTCTGGATAATTTGCTGATAAGATGCACTCTCTCTACAAATAAATCTGTGTTTTGTACTGAAAGCAGCTGTTTTCTAAGTTTCCCTCCATCTCAGTGAAGAAGTTGATAAAGAAAAATATGATTCCAATTGCCGGCTGATCTTACAGTTTATGCAGCTGGAAATACACATGATGTGCTTCTTTCTCATTTTCTCTACATCCAACCTGATGCCTTGTGGTCTGATATACTCGATCCGAGTGTTCACATCTGCAGCAAAAGTCTGTGGGAGCCATGCCCAAGGACATACAGTGCAGCGTGGCATTAAGCATTCTGAACACAATAAGCAACAACAGGTCTTCAGGAGGTGTCATTGTGCTCCTAAATCAAGTAGGTGGATTCTGCTGCCTAATTGCTTCATAATTCAATTCCCTATGAAAGAGGAGAAAATGCAGTGCTTGATCCCAGACAAGTGGCATCTGCAAAGATTCAATACATAGGGACTGGAGAAAGGCCAAGGAGGCAAGCCATCCTCCAAGTAGGTCTTGAAGCCTGTGTCTCCATCCCACAGCTTCTCATATCACAGATACCACTGTCACTGCAGAAGAAATGTTCAGGGAAAGAAGGGGAAGATTCATGAAAAAGACTGCCATGTTTTTCACTGCAGTGCAAGAAGCAAACAAGCAATGTAATGGCCAAAGCCTCATCTGTTTTTCTGTGAGTTGATTCTGCTTTGGGAGCAGATTGCCTTTCCCTTAACCGTTAAGTGTCGTTCTTGTCTCTCCAACCTAAATAAGGATGTCGCCAAAATGAAAAAAGTTCATAGATCAAAAAAAATGATCAGACGTGGGACACCTTCTGGGTAAGGAATAAACAAGCCAGCTCTCCAGATTGGAATAGAGATACCGAACAGGGAAAGCAAAGAGGTCTCTCAAATCCTGATTGTACTGGGGAAAGCGGTTACAGATCAACTTCCCAATTTCAGTATAAGAACTACAGGAAAGATTCAGGCAGGATCCAGGTTTAAAATAAACAAAGAGAAAATATTGTGTATACTTGCCCTATTCTTACATGCTTTTCTAGGCAGCCACTTTTGGCCCCTGCCAGAGAGAGGAGACTAGGTCAGAGGCCATGGTCTAACCCTGAGTGGCTATTCTAGCAAATGCCACTGTACACATTTTGTTTCCTATATTTTTTAGGTAAAACCCTGAAAAAAAAATCAGATTCTTTTCAGGAAATGTTATTTTGAGTCACTGACCCATGTAAAGTGGCAGTTTGGCAGCAGCTCTTGGATTTTTATTCTTTCTTTCTACATCTCCTTTATGTCTTGGTCAGAATTTTCATGTAGTCCCTCCCTTTGTCAAAGAGGCATGGATAGGAAATCCCATTGGACAGACTGTGAGCTGGTCTGCTGTCTAGTCACTCACGGTGTTTATTGGGGTCTTTTGCTAGGTACTCCCATTAGCAGAAGCTGCTGGTACCTCAGCAGTCATTCTTAATCCCAGATTATGAGTCAGTTTGCAGTGATTTTTGTAGTATTATTAATATCAGGAATACCATAGGAGATGTTTTCCCTAAGACTGCTTGATTCTCTTTGTTGATATAGAGATAGAGAAAAGAGCAGAAGAAAACGTTATAGATAAGAGAGACTCTCAGTTTCTAGTTCTGGAGTTCAAAAATTATGTTTCTGTTCATGTTTACCTCTACAGATTGCTTTTGACCCACTTTTTTTTTTTTTTCTGTTTTTGAAATATTTCCTATAACACTGCTATTATACAAATTTCAGTCAACACTGATATAAATAGTTGGTGCACATGATCACATACCCAGACATTCCAGTCAAGAAACAAACAGACCTTACCAACACTTTCTACAAAAACAGCCTTTTCAGAAAACAGCCTTCAGCTGTCAGGATAGATATTTTCTATTGAGTTTATTGACAGTGAGTTAAGTGCAAAGAGTGGCATGACTCCATTTTTATGATATCCTTCCTGCTTCACTGCTGTGACACCTGACCTCCATGCCTTCCTTTGAAATAGTTGAGACTGGGAATTTTGTTGTCTGCAGAAATATATGCTATTTTTAGCTTTTCAAATCGAGATCATAATGCAGATCTGGCCTTGTCCCCGTCAAGTCTGACAGGTAATTGCTACTCAGAATCAATGTTGTCTGGTGTGAAACAGGGCAATAGGTCTTTCACACTTCACACTCCATCAGCACCATTATGGGCAGCATTGCAGTCCAGCCTAATCTACATGATCTTGAGATAGCCACCAGCTTCAAGATTTAGGTACTTCTGTGGTGGAAAGCATGGGGTCATGCCTGTGATTGTCCCAGAGGACTGTACTTGTTTTTTACACAGTTTTTAATCTCCAAAGGAGACATGGAAGAACCTTCCTCTAACCTGAGCTGAAAAAATATATCCAGATTTGAAAGGATGCCTCCCACGTGTGCTCCTTTCAGTAGATCTGGGCAACTGTTACCTTCATTTTCCCAATTGAAAGAGAACACTTCAAAGAGAACTATCCTTTCCCCTGTGGATTCTCTGACTTGCAGCCCCCTGTCCTCAGCTGTACCATAGCCCCTCTCAAAACTCCCAAATAAATTGTTTTCAAGCTCCAAAACTGCAAAATTGGTCAGAGGCTCTTTGCTGGGTAAAGCAGGAAGAAATCCGACAGAGTTAAGACAAAGAGTAAAAATCCATATTGCAAATTCTCTTCCTCAGTCATTTCCACTCTTGATTCCATAGTCTCTACTCCATCGCTTTGCTTACACACAACAGTTTACTCTGTCCCTTTTTCTGAACACATTTGTGACCCTTAAAACTCATTTATACCCTCTCTTTACCCTCCTTCTGCTTTTTCCTTTTGCATCTTCTATCTGTTCATTTTGTATGTCTTTTCTTTCCCTTACTATATGGGAATTCATTATTTATTAAGACAAAAGTCTGTTCCATCTATATTTTATCTCCACCTGACCTTTTCCTGTTCCATTCCCACTGTCCTATTTCATAGCTTATGGATCCCATTGCAACATCTAACTGATGTGTCTTCTTACATGTGAATCCTCAGGTTAACACTGATGTCTTCTCCCAAGAGATTTCATATGAGCTTAAGTTTAACATAGTCATACTAAAACTCCCGATTTTCCCATCCAAGTTGCCTTCACCATCCAACATCTATTACACCATCAGTTATATATCAAAAGTCTTCATCACTCATGCCCATACATCGTTGATCTCTCCAGCATGACATGTACTTGTCATACCAGCAGCAATTTCCATCTTCTTGGACAATGCCAGGCTCTTCTTGCTGCCCATACAAGCTGGATCCTCTGAAGTACCAATTCCGCTGACAGCATTTTGTGAGATTATCAGATCAAAATTTGTGGCTAAGATGAAATCACCCCAAAGCTATGATTTAGGAGAGAAGACTGTTACAACAAAGTTAAAGTTTTGCCTTTCACCTAAATGTGGCAAAATATGTGAATTCTGTGTCAAAATTTCTGCTCAAAGTTGAGACACACTTGGTACCAGACAGGAGGAGGGAAAGGTCAGCTCCTGTCTGTAGAACAGGAGCAGTTGTGTAATCTTAAGTAATAACATGGCAAGGTAGATAGGAAAGACTTCTTTCTACCAGTTCTTTTCCCAGTTTGGCTAGCTTTGCACAGAAATGTTGGGGAACATAAACCACATTACGATTAGATTCAGAGGCTACTTCTTTATTTAGAACAGCAATGTAGATGGACTAAACATCACCAAAATCTTGTTAGGGTCATTCCAGGCATGGTGGAATAGATAGTGCCATTCTATTGCCATTCTAATGCCGTGTCATTCTAGTGCCATTCTAATGCCATGTCATTTTAATGGACCCTGAGAGGAAGATCCCAAACCCTCTTCTTCTCATTTCAGAGACAGAGAAAAGGAAGGCAAAAAGACCTTAATCTCCACAAAATGTAGTGCCATACCACATCCGGTTGCACTATTGTTAGGTAGGACAGACTGCAGAGCTCAGATCTCAGTGTAGTAGGTAGGTCACCTTCCCCATGTCGTGAGCATAAAGGAAGATGAGGAGCAGGAAGGCAGATGAAAAGCATTTACTTCCAAGCTGTAGGTAAAGGGAGGGCAGTGTCCTGCTTTTTCTTCAGTTTTTCTGTCACTTCCTTCCAGACCTGGCCAGGTGAGTACATTACTGAATCACAAAATGGTTGAGATTGGTAGGGACCTCTGGAGGCCATCTTGTCCAACCCCCTTGCTAAAACAAGGCCACCTAGAACAGGTTGCCCAGCACCATGTCCAGATAATTTTTCAACATCTCCAAGCAGGGAGACTCCACAACTTCTATGGGGAACCTGTGTCAGTGCTCTATCACTTGCACAGTACAAAAGTGCTTCCTGCTGTTTAGCTGGAACCTCTTGTGTCCCAGTCTGTGCCTGTTGCCTCTCTTCCTGTCACTGGGCACCATTGAAAAGAGCCTGGCTCCATCCTCTTTGCACCTTCCCTTAGGATATCTATAGATATTGATAAGATCCCCCCTGAACTTCCCCTTCTAGGCTGAACAGTACTACTCTTTCAGCCTTCCTCAAAGGAGAGGTGCTCCAGTTCTTAAACATCTTGGCGGCCTTATGTTGGACTCTTTCCAAATATGTCTAGGTCTGCCTTGTACTGAGGAGCCCAGAACTGGACACAGTACTTCAGCTGGGGTCTCACCAGTGTTGAGTAGAGGGGAAGGGTACTCTCTCGGCCTGCTGGTGATACTTTGCCTAATACAGCCCAAAAAGCTGTTAGCAGCAAGGGCATGTTACTGACTCACACTGAACTTGGTATCTACAAGGACTCCACTGTCCTTCTTCTCCAGCTTTATATTTCATCAAGAGTGCTCAAGACTGGAAGTTTTTCACACACCTCATCTTCCTTTGGCAGCCTCTTTGCAACTCCAGTCACACTGAAGCTTTGTGATTTCTCTTTTTCCAAACCCTAACTCTAACCCTGTGACCTAACTGTATCAGTCCAAAAGTCACCTACTTGTGACTGCCAGAAAAAATGACCACGACTGGAAGCTTTTGGCCCACCTCACCTTCCTTTGTCAGGTGTTGCTATTCCTTTTGGCACACCTGACCTTTCTTTGACATGTTGAGGGCTGCTAACCCAGACATTTATTCAGTGTATGGAACAGCCTGGTGTTCCCCTCCTGCTTCCCCAGCTGTAATTAACAGAAGGACACAGAACCATTATATGGTCTCCAAATATACTCAGACCTTCATTCCCAGCAGCATTTTGTTCCATTATGAAGAAAAGCTGCTAGTCCATTGCAGCTTCAATGGCACAGAGCAGGAGAAGCCCTGGAGGGAGGTGACGGAGCCCCTTGACCACCCACGGGAACCCAGGCTGAGACAGGAGAGTTGCCTGCGGAAGAAGGACCCTGCTCTGGTGGGATTGGGGGGGAAATGTACTCAATGTGTCAGTGCCTGACTGTCACTCTGGAGAAACACCACTGCTTCTGTATCCCTAGAGTTGGCTTGTTACTGCTAGCGAGCATCTAAAAGCAAAAGTGTATGGGTAAGCAGCAGAGTGTGAGGAATTTCAGTACAAATAGTGCTTACTGAAAGGCTTCTCTAAATCACCCTAGGCTAGCAGTCAAACCATCTGCTAGAGTAGCCATACACTGGAGTGTGGAAAAGATATTGTCTCATAACAGCTCATAATTTGGACTGACTGCCTTGTCTGACGGCAAAGGGCATCCCCATTAGTTTCAGTATGTGAGTGCTTTTATCAAGCACACACATCAGCAGAGATGCATGTGCTCTGTTCCTGTGGGGACTGGTAGGTCATCAAGACTGCTGCCCATTCAGTGGCATAATAAGGCAAGAAACACTAAGGTTTTACTGGATAGTTCAGTTAATTGTGTAAAAAGGTTGACTTGATCATTTGATATGCATCCTCCTTTTTTTTCCCCCCCCTATTTGTGTTTTGTTTTGTTTTTGTTTAGTTATTTCATTATGAAATCCAGCACCTTAGTAGTGTGATATTTCTTCCTCAAACCTCAGGATACCAGAATTGCAGTGGTTTGAGGGAAGCATCATAATTCATATAATGACAGGCCACAGAGACTGCCTCTATGGCCCTCATAAATTCTTGGATAGATGAACTCTGACATTGTCTTCTCCTTTTTTATGGTGGCACAAAATGAGTAACATGGGGACCCCTCTCTCTTCTAGATCAGAAAAGATTATCAGCGTAAAGAAAGGGATAAATATTCCACCCTTCTTTCCTTAGCCAGAAAGCAACTACTTTGAATATTCCACATCATCAATTTCTTCAATTTCCTACTGGAATAATTTACTTTTTCAAAGGAGGAATACATATATACTCCCAGATTCTGTTTATAATGTTCCTTATCAGAGACAGAAGGGAGATACATATGTAAAGGAGGGAGCAGACCTCTACGTAGAAGCTTTCTCAGAGTGCCTTGACCTTGAATCCTTGATGAACTTGCACATTTGCAGATCTGCAACAGATCTGTCTCTGTAAGAAACTGGATCTTCAGTTCAAATCTTCCAGTACAAAAAAAAAAAAAAATGTTTTTCCTGCATAAAAGCCTGGAAAGCCAATGCTGAGTCCACTAAGGAGAATGGTAACTACAGCAAAGATGAATTTCAAACCAAAAGGCTAGACCTGAAAGCCCTTAGAAAAAAAGTTTGGCCATACAAGCCTCTATCAGCTAATTACACAAATCTAAAATAAATGAAATATGAAAATACAGCTTACCTATTCCCTCCCACGGGTGGCTTCAGGACAGCCTCTCTAATTTATTTAATGTGCGAGTTCTTGAAGGAGAGGGCCTTCTTGATGTGTTTATTGAGCAACATAAAGTACACTGGTGAGTGCTTGAAAAATGGCAATGGTAGGTAGTTTGGCAATGTCCCTTTAACGCATTCAGAAACCAGTAGCAGAGTCTCCACAGATGAATGGAAAAGAGAGGCCCCATGGGAAGCTTTTTATTTAATGCAATCGCAGCTGTAAGCCGAGGTTAATGTAGCCACAATTTCCCTGGGCAGCATCACGAACAGATCGGTCACGGCTCGGGTGGCAGCCATTCCCTGTTCCCTGGAGGCCCGGGCCCAGCACCTGCCTCCTCTGGGGTCCTGCCAGGCCTCATGGAGGGAAAACCTGCACGGCCTGGATAAACTCGGGCATGGGGCAGAGAGGGGTGCACGTACTCAGCTCCTCCTGCTGTGAAAAGGGGAACAAATTTTCTTTCTTGCTCAGATGGAATTGTTGGAGGGATAAATCTGTTAAGATTTATGGAGCTTTTGTTCACGCTGATGGCAGGTGCCTCGATGCTGAGCAATGAAAGGAATCTTTTACTCCTGGAGCAATGAGCAGCCCTCAGTAACTGGAAGAAAATGAAGGGATTTCTCTGGGACAGACAACATGGTTAAAATGTGAATGATTTCCTTGGCAAAGCTAGATATCAGCAATGAGCAGTGATGGCAGCAGCTGGGCTGTGCAGAGGCTGAGCTGCGCAGGCCCCCTTCTTTGCCCACATCAGGCAGCGAAGACTTCAGCCTCCCACCTTTCCTGCCATCCACACTGCAGCCCTGCAGCTCCTCCATCATTCACAGTGTGTCCTGTTGTCCCCAGCTCTGTCTTAGTGAAAGGGAGCCATGAGCAAACTCTGCCATTTAACAGTGTAAGGTTTATTATCAACCAGTCATTCCAATGTCAATATTTAGTCATTGTTACTGGCTCTCTTAAAACAAGGCAGGGAAGGTTAGACTTTAACTTTCCCCAGAGTACTTTCCTGGGGATCTAGATAAAGTCAGAGGCAGCAGGGGAAGTGTCCAAACTCACCTGCCCAGGAGGCATGAGAGAAACGACAAATTACCCTCCCCGGAGAGGAAGCAAAGCTATACGCTAACCTGGTAAATGGGCGTCATTCACAGTGAGGCTTGCCTGGTGAAGGGAATCTGCATTCAGAAAAACACTGAAAGCACCTTCTCAAGATTCCAATTGAAATACTCAAAAATTCTGGAGAGAAGACATTCAGGAAGCCACTATGTGAGAAGCAAGCAGAAGTGTTGAGATAGATGGTACGGGCAGCCTTTCTGCTGAGGTACGGTAAAAACAATCTGTGAAGTGCAGCTAGCTGATCCTGATGATCGTGCTAGGAACATACTTCTTCCAGGGTGAGAGATAATGATTAGGATTATCAGTAGACTCAATCAGGCAGATCTAGGCACAATAAGCCAGAGATTGGTGCTTTTCACTCACAGCACACATCGACAGCTACCGTGCACTCATCTGAGAAGCAGACGTGAGACAGTGTTTTGATGCCTGTATTTAAAACATCAAAGAAATGCTTGCAAAGGTAACTTTCATGTCACAATTAATGTGACGAAAACCTCTCTTTGAAAGAAAAGACTCTTTCTCACAGAAGATGAAACCAAGCAGGGGGGCTGGCTGGCATTGCACAATCTGTCTCAGGGAGATACAGGCAGGAGAACTCCCCAGTGTACAGCTTGGGCAGCACTGTGTGATGGCATGTATCCCTGCAGAGGGCAGAGACCAGAGATAACCCCAGGCACTGCTCCAACAGCTCTCACCTTACCCCATCACATGGATTCCTTTGCAATCAGCCTAGCATTGTTCTGCAGGCTGGAAACATCATGTAAAACCTTTGATCCCTCTGCTCCTCACCTAAGGGCAGCAGACAAATCAGATGGCTTCTCCTGATAAAAGAAAGGAATTTTTTTTTTTTTTTCCAAGACAATCAGAAGTTCATTACTAGAGTTGTCCAAATTAAAGTTCCAGTTCCAGTTTCATCACCTCTCTTCTCCTCCCCAACCCTAAATAATCTTCAGATCATACATCATTTCAAATACTGATCTAATTACTGAATTATCTTTCACTAAATTTGACCTTGAAATGTGATTTTGAAATGAAACTCAACTTTATGCATTTATTTTAAAAATTACAATGCTTTGACTTCCTCAAATTTTCTTCCTTTTTTTTTTAACTGCATATTTTTCTTTCATAAAGAACAATCCATCACTAAAAAATCTTTTTCTTCATCATCCCTCTTTTTCTGATGACAGACTGAAGATCAAAGTTTCCAGGTTCAGCTCATTGAATAGAGAAGTGACTAATCAATAGCAAGCAAACATTCATCACTTAGCTTTGCAGAAATACTGCTAGGGCTAGAACTACAATTGGAGCTAGTAATTAATACTATGGAGGATGTGTAAGTGCTCTGCTAAGGAATCTGCAATGTAAAATTAGGAGCTGCTGCAGATGGTGTTAGCAAGGACAAGGAAATCAGGAGCCTCTCAAACTGGAAGCATGACAAAAAGTGGAATAGGAAATGGGGTGAGGAACTGCAAGTCTTCTCTGGTAGGAGGATAAAAAGGAGTGTGGAGAGAGACATGAAGGACATCTAAATCTTTTGATTCAACTACTGTGTTCTCAGGTATGATAAAACAGCTTCTAACCACACTTTGACTTATCTAGAGTTGTCTATTACGACATGTCAGTCTTCTGTACAAGGACTTGAAGACTACGCTGGCTACCTATGAAACCCTCAGAACCTGTCATGGTTTAGTCTGCCATAATAATCTTAGCCAGGAAAGTGCAGTACTGGCTGGCATAAATTCAACCAAAATTATCCACCCCTAATCACTGCATTACCAGATAGGTATGAGCAATTTGGAAGGAATTCAAAGACTATCAAATCTGACTGCAGAACCAAGAAGAATTTAATTATAAGACTAAAGGGCTGAAAATCCTTTAAGTCAGCCTAGAAAAAAAAACTTGTATGAGGACTGATTTATAGTTGAAAAGTATCACAGCTGAAAGGTAATAAAGACACCAAAGAAAAGGAAGCTAATTCTGTGTGACAGAGTGTTAAGACAGCTGGAAGTAGAGAGAGGGAAACTAAAATGCATTGAAGTGGAAGAAGTGCATAGGAACAGACTTCCTGGCCAGTGGACTTACGTTTAGAATGAATGAGCCCAGAACTGAGCTGCAACTGGAATTCCTATTCCAAAAAAAAAGGTGAGCCAAAATAATGAAATGCCCAACACAGCAGACATTCCAGAAAAAAATGATATTGAGCAGATCTTTCTAAAATAATATATTATTGGTTAAGACTTGTCACTGACACTTAATTGTCTATGTAGTTGTGTGGTGTTCATCTAGGTGATGCACAGTAATTTCAGTTATGTGTTGTGGACCATACCATTGCTTCAATAGCTGGTTTTGGTGAAGTCAGATGATTTAAAACCTTTAAGACCTTTTAATATTTTACCGTTAATTGGGTAAGGTAACTACCATATAACCTCCTTTGGCAGTACAAACATATTTTTAAATCAACATAAATTTGACTACTTTCTTATTTCATGGAATTATTTTTCCTGCATTTTACTACATCACAATTAGTAGCTAGTAGTTATACTAGTTAGTAATTAGCAATTATAGACATCTGATTTCTTTTATGTAACTGTCTTGACGTTTTACGTTATATTTTGGGAACTGTTTACAATGAAACACTCCAAAGAGAAAAATAACTGTATAATATATATGCCTAAATGATACACAGCTGAGCAAAATCTGAAAGGTGTTTACAGAAGTGTTGCAACTTCTATACATCTGCTGTTTTGATTTTGGCTACCTATAATATACAGTGAACTCCCACATGCAATAGAAAATTCTTTCATTTCTACATATTTGTAAAGTCTTTTCTTGCTTATGCATACAGTTTTCTGCAGATCAGCATATGTCCTCAGGAATAACTCCAAGTTTTGTAGTGGTCTCTCAGGAGTAGTGCTCTTCTTGCTGATGGACATCTTGCAGATAACTTCACTGTCCAAGTAACCCTAGATATTTTATTCTTGGTTTTGGACACCTGCCAATCATTTTTTCACAGTTGCAAAGCATATGCTATTCCTGCTGCCCACCAGAATCTGGGATATATGGACAGGAGAACTCAAGTCCTGACAAAATTTCCCAAATGCATATCTTCCATACATGCAAAAACAGGTTCCTCTTTGCTAAGCCCTAGCTTGGTTCCTAAAGGTTCCAATCAAATTTCTTTGGCACTTTTTCTGCTAGAGGTACCAGCTTTACTGGATCTGGTAAAAGCAATAGTTTTGCAGTATCTTGAAAAATTAGATAGTTTTTTGATTAGTGTAAACGAGACTGCTGACAATTCCTCCCCCAAGAATAACGCACCTAGGAAAACAACCAAATATTGAATCCAAATCACAGGGACAAACAGAAGCTGCTAGGATCATTGAGATGTGCAGCAGGCATGATGTGTCAGCACTCCCCCTTGCTCTGTTGTGCGTGCTTTGCCAGCTGTAGCATTTACAGCCGCATTCTTGATTGCAACAGCAATCTCCCCCATCATCACTAGTGTTAGCATATGGAAAAGGTGGCATGCAGCAATCTGTCTGACAAACTACTTAATATGTCAGCATATTAGCAATTAGCACGTCCAGCACAAAACGTGCAGCATCCTTTTTGCCAGCCCAGTTCCCTCACCCTTTCCTGAGCACAGGCAGTTAACCAGTTACTTGGGAGGTTGTAGTATTTTCCCAGCAAGAAGCAACAAAGATGCTGTTTACTGATCTTCCTACCCTGCAGTTTAACCCCTTGCTTTATTCCTTCAGTATCTCTGATCTGTCCTTTTGCTTCTGGACTGGTTTTCCCTGAGGGGAATCTGACCTTTCCTTTCTTCTTCTAAACTCTAATGCAAGCAGATTATACACAAGTCCCATTCTGTGGTGTCTTTTTGATACGTTTTAGCATACCAAGGCATTTGTAAGCAAGGACATCCATCTTGCCCTTGTATTGAGTGAGAAGCCTGGGGAAATCACTCCAGGACTGCAGACCAGAGTTGCACCACGTTGCTTCAGCTTCAGCACGAGGAAGATTTTCATCACTGAAGCCCAAATACAAAGCAAGGCACTTAGCATTGCTTAGTGCAAACGTTTATGCACACAGAGGGACACAAAGACTGCCCGTGTCAGCAAGATCGGCATGCTGACAGTGCCTGCTTGATCTTTGTTCTTTCACAGTGACAAGGGCCATGTGCTACCCTGCTTTTTACTATCAGGTGTCTAGGGCACACTGTACTTCAGCCAGAGGGGGGGAAAAATAGTATTCTCCTGTGCTGCCTCCCTGTGGAGATAATGAAGGTTTATCCCTGGACTTTGTCAATACAGGCTCTCCTAAAATAGCCAGCGGTGCATAACTTCCGTCCACTAAAATTAAGAGTAATCCCTGACAATGCAATTCAGATTCCATTTCCCTGTAACTCCTAGCCTTGGCTCGTTTTCATTTGGTGAAAGATTTCTCCCACTCTGCTCCTTCTTGACTCTTTCTTGGTTCATTCACCAGCATGGCTAACTTCTAACACCAAGATCATCGCAGAACATCTTATTTAATACAGAAAGAAACAGTGAAAGTGTGAGTGGATTTAAACTCGCTCTGAGGGTATCTGAGCACTGGCATGGTCTATGGATAGAATCTCTACCTTTTTAATTTCAGTTTCCTTCTCCACGCATGGAAAATGTACTCTGACACAAAACAAGCATGCATAAGAGACTGGAAAATTCCCCAGGTACAGCACTTTCAGCAAATATTTCATCAAGCAGCGCTTTGCTGCAATAAAGAGGTCATGACAAGATGTCGCTGTGACAAAAAGACTCAGGAGTTTACCTCCTACAATCATTTTTTGACAGGTCTGCTCATTTCTTCCTGTATCCTTTTCTGGAAGTGAGCTCCAGTAAGCAGTGGATCAGTGAATCATCCTCAAAATGCGAGAATGACAAGTGCTGCTTCTGCTGCTGTTGTCTTTCATCCCCTCTCTGACTGCTGGTCATAAAGCCTACTGTAAAGTGTCAGAATGACAGAAATGATGGAGTTCCTGTAACATCAGGAAACACAGAGGAAGAAACAGAAATTCTACTTGTAGATCTGTAAGCTGAGAACATGAAGGATACCCACTCAGGGAAGATGTGGACATGGCCACACCGAATAGAGGTTTCTTACATGCTCCAAAGTAGCATAATACTGTCATGGCCTTCTGCGCTTTCTGTGACATAAAGAAAAAAGTCACCCACCATCGGAAATTCCACCAATTACTCCAGAAAGCTATCCAGGGCTTCCCAGGTGGTACCAGTTAAATTGAACACTTAAGGAAAGCTCCTCCAAGAAGCAGAGAAAGTGCATGGCAGCACAAGCATGAGGCTGATCCAGGTCCAGAGAGCAGTGTGAATGGCAATATGAAGACAAGGGATGCTATAGATCACCCTGACAGCAGTAGTGCAGCACTGGGAGATGCCCTGAGGCTAAATTGACTCTTGAGGCTACAAAAGAAGCTTGCTTCCTGCCTGGATCCCCATTGGCTGGTGAAGATTTTTTGAGCCCTGGCAGAGCAAGCTCCACTGGTATATCTAGCGGCAGTGCTCCTGGAAGGGGAAGAGATAAGGACAAGCACTGGTGGTCTGTCAGAACTGGAGAATGGATCTGAAAATGTTCTTAGTCTTCACCGCATTTCTGCTTCACACTACCCTGGGCTTCCCTATTCAGGTGAGAGCAGTTCCATGCAGCCCTGCTCTTTCTTCTAATTGACATGTTCTTCCTGGAGTGAAGCTGTGGAAACCCATTTTGATAATTTTCCCACAAGAAAAATAGTAGTAATATAATGCTATATGAAGACAATCTATTACTTTAGCTCTTCTTTTTGACCTCTTTTTGATTCTATTGTTGCTGCATTTATGAGCTACGGAAAATTAACAACTTTTACCTATTGATTTTGCAGGACATCTCTGGAAACAGTACAGCAAGTAAGTAGGATTTCTATTGTATTTTAATTCTTGACCATGTATCAAATAAATTACGTAGCAGCAATCTTAAAACCTGGTTATTAGCTGATGCAAATAATGGAGTTTCAGTAATACTTTCAGATATGCAGTTTTTACTATCTAGAAGTGTAACTACAGACATTATACTGCCAGAAATAAACATGCTGCTACATTGCATGTACGAGGGACTTAGCGAGAGTATGGTTTTCTGTTTGCCTACTTACTAAGTTATGTATTTTGAAGAGAGTTATTATTATAAATTGTATGGCTTCCCAATGTCTTTATGGAATGAATAAAAAAGAAAAATCTGAAGTAAGGGGAAATTAAGATTCAAAAGCAGAGTTCAAAGCAGAGCTTCTTCAGGGTAGAAAAAATTAAGGCTGTTTGTCAAGATTTCAGTGGTTCTAGCAGTGGTGACAAGATAAAAGGGTCTGTCTGGGAGCAGCAGTAGCTGAACAAAAGATTTTAAGGAAGAAGCGCTATGCTGCTCATACTTAGTGAGGAACAGGGAAATGGATGTAAGATCTGTACTATAGAGAGAACCCCATGTTTTGTAGGTGCAGTTCTGAGCAGTGTAGTAGATCCTGAAATGAATGACAAGCTGATTTGTGGTGCTGCCAGTGATGTAGTTACATACAGTAGTACAGCTGAAGCATGGGGCTGCCAAAGAGGCCTCAGGAAAGAGGAACAAAAGCAGAGCTGCAGCAGTGAAAGTACCTGCATGTCATCAGCAGTGTATGTGTTGTGGTAGACAAAATTGTTGAGAAATCAATTTTACTTATAGTATAGACAGGGTATAGAAAGGTCTGAGTCAGAGAAGACTCAGAGCTGTGTGACTAAGAGTACCTCCTGCTGTAATTCTGGACAATATTGAGAAGAAGCTTTGACTTCACTGTGTCACAACACAGAAAATATGGAAAAGGTGTCAGAAGGGTATAAAAGATGTATAGATTTGAATTTCACCAGTGAGTGGTAAACATAGGTGATAACACATAAGGCTTATTTGCTGCTGAGTGACAATTTTAGAGCACTTGAAAGTACTAACTTTTATGTTTCCCAATTTGCTATCGGGCTGAATGCAAATGTGCTTTCACACAGATGTGCTCTACATGTATGTACTATCGGTGTGTGGTTTGTTAGGTTAATTCAGCTGTGCTTTGACAGGCTTGAAAAGTACATTTTAACATTACATTTTGATACTTTTCCTTTAAACTGAGCATTAGGAAAAAACTCAGCCACGTATTTGCCTCCTTACCTGCCTCGATGCAGCAATGAGGAAAAGGTACATCAGGTGTTGGAGAAAGCTTTGCATTGTGCTGCGATAGAAAATTAATAGTGTGGGCTTAACAGAACAGCTTCTGTCAGTTTGAAAAATATAATGGGGTCATTGCAGATTTCCAGAGAATGTCAATAGAAATAAAACTGTAGGTAGACATTAACTACAACAAGAAGCTTCCAAGTCAGGGGTGACATGCTACAAAAGGACGAGGCCTTAGAAAGAGTTGCTTGACATACTCAGAACAAGGTAGTGACTAATGAAAACTGAGCAATTCTTCTTTTGCATTGTCATTTATGGCATGGAAGCAAAGGGATGAAAAATTAATGTTCAGTAAATTTGAAGCCAGTGGAGGGACATGCTTGTTGGAACTCGAAGTGGCAGGTTTAATGGGCCAAGCACAGTGAGTTTTAATTTACCATTGTTACTGCTTTTTGTGTCATCTTTCAGTATCTACAATGCAGGGAAAACTTGAATTGTAAAATTTTGAAGTCTGTATCACAGCAGGTGTTCATTTGATGAGGCACATAGCAGATGCCTTCTATGATATCTCACTTGAGCTTTAAAAAGGTGTCCTGGGCTGTATGTGCCTAGGAACCTGGAGCCTAATTTCCACTGACTTTGACTGGTCAATTATTCTAATGCCTCTTGTGTGCATGAATTTTGAATTTGGTCAACCTATCTCAAAAATGCACTTTTCTGAATAATTTTTTAGATGCCACAGACCCCTCTGTTGCAGCTCCTGGGAAATGACTGAACTTTTGCATAATAATCAAAAGCTATCATAGTGGAGTTTCTTTAGCATGCAATTGAAGTTACAGTCTGAAAAGGCAGATTTAAGAATTTTTGGCTAAATCAAAGCAATTCTTCTGCAGGTTCTAGACCTACTCTGAATAGGAGGAAGTTCCTCCTACATGTGGGTAATAACCACTTAGGTCAATAGAAGCTGTGAAAAGGAAGAGGTGCTGCAAGGTGTGACAGAGCTTGGCATACTCCACATCTTCTGTTAAAAACACATGCTTAAAAAGTTAAGGATGGGCTTAGAGATATGAGAACTATTTGCATAAGTGTTCTCTATGTTGGTGTTGGGTAGAAAAACAATAGTGGTTTTAAATTTTGACAAATACAGGTGTGATTATTAACAACATGGATGAGATTGCCAGAAAGGTGTGCAGCATATCCATCATACTTAAGAACAGGTCAAGCAAACTGTATTCAGGAATAACATAGATAAAACTGCTTCTGCCTTAGGGAAAGCAGACAAACTGGATGACCTCTGGAGGACCTTTCAATTTCTGTACTCTTACAATGCTGTAACAGTGAAGTTTATCTTCAGAAATATATATATCAGATTTTCACTTGTATGCTGGTATCTAGAAACTGACTTTTGGCAGAAATAAGAAGATGACATGCTAGAAAGACATGTTAGGATTCAAGATGGTTACAAGCTGCTGTCAGGTGCATACTGAAGCCAAGATTATTTGCCTGATGCTAAATTATAGCCTTCATCCCATTTTATAACTTTCCTCTTTGACACTGTGAAACCAGAGAGGATTGTTGAGCTGGTTAGCCTGCACCTGTTCCAGTGGAATCTGGGAACAAAATAAATTTTTGTCCCTAGTTTCCTTTGACATTTTTCACACTGAAGCTGAAAAATGCTTTGCTGATTCTTATACAGTTAATGACCAGGATTCTGTTTCTGAACATGGAACAGTTTCATAAGTGTTTGTCTAAACCTCAGTTGAATTGCTGCGCATATGCATCAATTAGTGCACCCTCTTACCTCTCCAAGCAAGGGCACCTGCCAAAGTCATTCTCATTGCTGAGGAGACCTGTGCTATTGAGACCTGTGCTGTGAAGTTGCATTCAGAATCTAATTTGCTCCTTTTGCTTGTCTTTTTCTTCCTTGCTTTTTGCAGCAACAGAACCTACTCAGGTGAGGACAACTAAATCAGCTCCTTTGTTAACTCTGGGGTCCTTCATTGACTTCAAGAGTCATCTACTCATCCATATCCCCATCTGTGCAGGAAGTCTTCCCAGATCAACAATGTACCAGAGTGTGAAGTTTCCATCCCTATCTCATTTGTCATTCCACAATGCCCAAAAATAGCCAGATCCCAGGAAGCTTTTGCCTTCTTTGTGGTCACAGAGAAAACTCAAAAGTGCTTTTTATTTCTACTAGACAAAGGGAGTATGGCAATTTATTTTGCTACTAACATGACCTCCACAGCTAGGTACCAGCCCCACAGTTCCCTACAAGCAGTAAATGCCGTGGCCTTTCACCACTGTTGTGAGGTGATACTGGGAGGATTTCATCAGAGATTTCATCAGCCTTGTGCTCTACCATGAGGGACTTGAATGAAGCTAGAAGTTATGAAACTTGCTACATGCTTCAAATTGCATTTCCTGAATCTCCTATGCCAATTTGCTTTATGATATCCATATATGTGAAATATATCAAAGAATATCTACCACACATGGTAGTACTTTTTTTTACACATGGTACATTAAATAAGACCTCAATACTGCACTAGTGAAAGATGCACACAATAGTAGCCCAGACACTTTTGATCCTTTGCATGTTAATTTGTTTCATATTTATGTTATACTGATAATTGTGAGATAATACTTATGTTTCATCCTCCTAGGTTACTACAGAACAGGATATATATGGTATGTATTATTACATCTAAATATAAGTGTTTGTTAAGATATACTGATTGTTAGCTACCCAGTTACTCCAGAAAATAGCACTTGCTTAACACAAATTAATCTCAGGGAAGAAATTTTAAGAATGCATTAACCATAATAATTTATGCAAAGTAGAGTCTCTTGGTTGTGGCCAATTGCCCAGCCTTGCTAAAAATCTCAGGTGTTAATTTTGCTAAAAATAGTTCTGCTTAGATAATATCCTGACTTAAGTCACTTCTGAAGGTTACAGCAAGCACAGAAGCCATCTGCCTATGCTGTTTGTGGATGTCAAGAAGTCATAGCATGATACTCAGTTCAGCTGATTTTACTTATGTGAGGCTCAAAAGTCCTTGATGCTGGGCTTATCCGGGGACCTCAGTCTCAATCATGGAATAGGAATTAAGTCCTGATTTCATTGGTTTCAAGGGTTTTTCAAGAAGAGTGTAGCCAGCAGTAGGCAGCAGGAATGCTTTCCATCGATTTTTGCTCCTGATATGTTGGGGGGGTTGAGTGTGACGTGTGCGTGCAGAAGGAAAGCTGTGCTGTCTGAGCACACAGTGGGAGCCATGCGGACAAGGGGAATTGCCAGCTGGAATTGCCTGCTGTCCAAGCAGGACAAAACACTTGGAAGAGCTGAAGGACCATTCCTGAAAATGCAATGACTAAAAAACAAAGGTAGAGAGAGAGAAAGATCAAAAAGGAATGGTTCTTGGAACTGGATTAATGCCAAAACAACCACTGCTGTTGGGAGGTTCACAAGATTGTGTCCCTGAGCAAATATCTACATGACTGAACACCATGCCAACACATAAATAGACTCCGTGAGTTTGACTGCATGACTGTAATCGGGGCCAGAGCAAAGAGAGTGCCTGGAAACTTGTCAGATTAAAAATCAGGATTAATTTTTCCCTTGGGAATGAGAAAGTGATTCTCTGTATTTTCTGCACAGAATCTCCATCACCTATAGAGATAGACTCTGAGGATGAAGTTATTTTTAACAGAATTCTGAAAGTTAACAAAGGTAATACCATCAAAGCCTGGCTTCTATGGGGTCTCTCTGATTGTTATTATTTTGGAGGGGGGCTGGGGCTCTGGGGAGGGGGCAATGGGGGAGATACAATGTCTTACCACAATCTGTGCAAACCTTTTTTCCTGTCTTACTCATATAAATGTAAGAAGCCCTCAGAAACTGGCCATGAATACTTTGTCTGTGTGGTCTGCTGAAGCCCTATGGTATCCTAAATCTATCTTGTCAATACTGAAGATGATACCAGATGTAGATGCAACTGAACTATGCAGGCAGCTTCTTCAGCTTTAGCTCTCAATATCTGGGTCCTTCTTTGGACATAAAAAAAGAACTTGGTTATATGGTTGTTTTATTATTTAAGTACCTTTCTGTTGAATGAAAGTAATACATGCATTCAGTCATCATGTGGCTTTTTATTACAGGCTCCTAGATGGTCAGTTCCAAGCTTCCTGCTCTAGATTTCCTCTTCCTTGATACTTCCAAACATATTTGCCACTTTTTATCAGCTTCTCTTTCTTGTATTTTCTCCTGCAGGGAAGGGAAAATGTGGTCATTCATGACGCTCTACTCCTGTCTGTAGAAAGGGACAGAAAAAACTTTTCTATAGACAACAAACACTTTTTCTGATTTGTCCCTCTGTATTCTTGCCTTCCTGGGTTTACTTACTTTCCTCCTGCCTTTGCCCAGCACCTTTCCTGGGCGTTCACTCAGTGTGACAAAGTGGTGAAGAAATAGTACCAAAGTACAGCATTCCTCTTACTGCTTGAACTGCTTTCAGAGCTACCTTGTCTGGCCTAAAACCCTACCCAACTGAGCTGGAGCTTCTCACCTGTCCTCTTAGCTAAGGACACTTAGCAAAAGTAGGGAAGCAAAAAATGTCCATCTAGTCCAATACTCCACCTCCAATGTTGACCAGGAGCAAAAGGTTAGGTAAAATAAGCTTTCAGGAGGACACATAGAGTGACACTTTTCCAAGTGTGCCCTAGACAGCTCCCAGCAGTCTATGGCTCAGGTACTTCCACCCTTTTTTTTCTCACCACAGACTGCTCTCGGTACTTGCAAGAAGGTGACATAGTCCCACAAAGGAGCCGCAGTGCCATCAACTGTCGCAATTGCTACTGGCCCCAGTCCAGCGATGGGATTGTTCGTGTTCCCTATGTATTGGATCCTACTTATGGTGGGTGTAAATTTCCATATATATATATATATATTTAATGGATTTTATCCAATAAGCTTCAGATAGAAACCTGCTTTCGGCGGCAACGGTGATGAAGTCTATCCTAAGGATTTATTTGTGCTATGCAAGCACAGATTAATTTTAAATACAAAGACACAAACAGAAAAAAGAGATCAAATTTCCTTGAGTAGTTTGCATCCATAATATTTTGGGTCTGGTCTCTTGAAGACAACAATGATCACATTCTCTGATAGTATCTGCCAGAATACCTGCCTTTATGCCTATTGTGGTGTGGTTTGAATGACCTACTTTTCGTTAGCAAAATAGCTTCCCATAGCTGCCTGCAAGTGCACAATCAGCAGCTAGAACAACAATCACTCCTATAATTTAAAACAAGTTGTTAAGAAAAAAGGGCTCCCACCTGAATCCATTTGGACACGGATCTGGATAAGGAGAATCTCATGCCAGGCTGTAATATCTTAAATGAAATTCATTAATGAGCAAGAAGCAATGAAGAGACTAGGCTCATGTTTGTGTCCCTCATTTACCCTATTTTTGTGCGCGTATGAGATTTTAATGGCACCTGTTATTATTCTCTGTGACCCCCAAAATCAACCTTTTCTTCTCCAGAGGAGAGCCACATAAAAGGGATTCAGGAAGCTATGGCAGAATTCGAAGCACTGACTTGTATTAATTTTGTGAAGCGCAAGACAGAACGTGACTACCTCAGCATTAAATCTGCTGATGGGTAAGTTCAAAGACAAATGAACAAGTTGTTTCTGTATTGCTTTTCAATTCTTCACTACCTGCATCTTGTGTGACTTAGAGAGGAAAGAGGTGTTGATTTGGAGAAGAAATATGTTTTATCACAGTGCAAGGTACCCTGCAAGTGCAAGGACCCAGCATTTACTTCAGTGAGTCAGCAGAGAAACTGAAGTGACTCAGACCACGGAAAAGCACCCTTAAGGTGGAGAACATACCGTAGCTCATGTTATCTGTGTGGTGTTTTATATATACATATATGTATATATATACATTATATACATAATGCATACTTGGACACAACATATAACAAGCTACTGTAGTTCTTGCAAAGGCAAAACCAATTCCAACTTATGAAATAAACAGATCTCTGAAACAGACATCCTGTTGGTTGTCAAGGTCAGAATTTGACAGATCAGTCTATGAGAGAATTGTTTAACATCTGCCAGCTTTTAATTGCTATTCATCTTAGCTCCAGCTCTGAGATAGGATTCAGTAATTCAGATTAAAAATGGTTATTTCTAGGGAGTTAAAATCCCTGTGTATAGAAGGTCAGCATGGAGGAGCCTTTGTGCTAATGAAAGTCTTCCAAGAAGCTTTAGTGATGACCATACTGGCTGTTGTTTTGTATAACATAGTCAGTTTTGCCTTTCTGTAGACACTGACTATCCCAGTGGACAGGAAGTAATCATTCCATTCACACAACACATAGGTCAAACAAGGTTCTCTGTAATGTCTCTTTGCCTGACAATAAAAATCCCATGTCTTCTTCTGTTTGTGTTCAATGCTTCTCTCAGCTGCTGGTCCAACTATGGAAAAGTAGGAGGTGGACAGACTGTCTCTGTGATGAAAGGAGGCTGCATGTGGAAAGGAATAATTCAGCACGAACTGGACCATGCCCTGGGATTTTTGCATGAGCATTCTCGAAGTGACAGGGATAAATATGTAAAGATCATGTGGGAGTACATCAGCCCAGGTAAGTACTTCTGATCTCCTCATTGTAGATAGTAGAGTAGATATGTCCTGCTGTTTCCAACTCTTCCTTGCTCCCTGAAGGGAGTGGATAAGAAGCATACTCTAAGAACAGTATCTTATATTACAGCTGACAGACCAGACTTCAAGAAATTTGAAAACTCTAACAACCTGGGTCTTCCATATGACTATTCTTCAGTAATGCACTATGGCCCGTAAGTAGCAGCATGACATTGCTTTTGTTAAGACTCAAATCTCACATTAGAACTAACTTTTGTAAAAACTCTGTCTTACTACTAATGAGGAATAGATTCCCCATTTCTCCCTCTGAGAAAAACAGTGTAAGTCAGTTCAGATAAGCCATTCCCCATGCTTAATTCACTATCCTTTAGCTTTCTTTAAGGAGTCATTCATAGCTGAGCACGTGGCAAAGGAGGGCATCTGCTTACTGCTGGACTTCCTAATCAAACTTATTTGAATAGCACTGTTAATCATAACAACAAGAAAGGAAGCAGCTTCAGAGTAGAGTTCCTCCTTTGCCAGTTGAAGAAAAGGATTACATAGCCAAGAAGAGGTCTGCAAGCCATCAACCGCAGATAGATTTGTTAGGGAGAGCTGTCTTTTTAACTCTGTTACTCTAGCATCTAATATACTGGGGTTCTAGGCTAAAAATAGTTTTCTGAAGTGGTATTACACTACAGATCATTTAACCAGCAATCAATTAGTGTTATTTGTTTAATATTTTCAGTATAAGATCATGGTAAATTTAATCTGTGCACAATGATAAATAAATTGATACAGAGGCAGCCAAAGGCTTTTGGTTGGTTGGTTGGTTTTTACTATTAGAAGAAGGAGGTGACTTACCCCTCCAATAACTGCTCTACTAGCATCCTCTTGTGGGGCTTTAGAACCCTAAACACCTCCATAATGTATGTGACAACAGTGCTATTACTCCCCAGCCACCGTGTCTAGGGCTTGGAGGTTTGCTTGAATTTTCTTCAAGGATGAGTTTGGGATTAAAATAGTTTTTTAACCTTGGGTTATTCCGTATTTAATAAAATTTCAAGAGCAATAGCAAAGGTAACTGATGAGCTCATTTTAAATTTCGCTCTCCAAACAGCAAAGTTTGAGGGCCTTCTTGTATTATGAGGCAGCAAGCAGACGTGTTTTGCAGGTTCCATTCTTCTTGCACAGGAGATTTCCCCATTTCTAGCTGTTGGAACATGCATCAAGAATCAGCCAGAAGAACCAATCACTTCTCAGATGGGATTTAAGGAACTTGCATACAATTGTTGTTCTCCCTCTAAAGCATGTAGATTGTGCCATTAAATCCTGAAAGAAGTAATTTTACTTAAAGACCTTTTTTATTTACTTATTTTTATTTTCAGATACACATTCACTAATACCACTGGAAAAGCAACTATTGTACCAATCCCTGATGGAGCAGTACATATTGGACAGAGGCAGGGACTGAGCAACATGGACGTGGCCAAAATCAACAAGCTCTACAATTGCAGTAAGTGCCTCAAAGCCATCCTTTCCTCTGAGGATACTCAGACAGAGGTGTTTGGGCAGTCTGTATTGGCAGCAGCTTCTCATCAAAGACTGTGAGACTACTCTCCTAAATCTATGGTACCCATTATGGTCACTCTGAGAGAGGATGCAAAGGTGAAGCTGGAGGCACATTGTGATTAGTGAAATATCATTTTTTGATTCCAAACTAAATCAAACACATTCATTGCTGGCATATGTTGCTACTGTGGCACTGGCTTAGCTGCATACCATGTCATATGCTTCGCTGGAGTCATCAGGTTTGTTAGGGCTCAAGAGACAATGATAAACCCCACAAAAAGTCAGACATCTCTGTCCCTCATTGCAGCTTGTATTTAAGACCTGAGACAAACAAAAAGAGCTGTTACGCTCTTCTGAACTGAAACTGTTTCATGATATCTTGTGCAGCTCTAGCTTAATAGTTTTCAAATGTTTAAATTGTCATTTTAAATGTGTATATATTTTCTACTCCTTAATTTTAACCTCTGCTTGAAGAAATTCTCTTATACAATCAGAGAAATTTATTCAAAGGTAAAAAACATGACGAAGAAAGTATTATCCCTTGCAATGAGGAAAACCCAAATCCTCTTCCTGAACTTAGAATTTAAGTATTGCAGAGACACCGTAATTTTTTGATTCTTCTAACACCACTTGACTTCCTTATATCAGTGGAAAACCATGTGACCAAATGCACCAAAATAAAACCTCTGACACTCTTCAGTGTACCAGTCCCCTGAAATGATGCAGCCATATCAGAAAATTGAGACTTTTACATTCTGAAGAGATTACAATTTTAAGTGAGTGGAAGTTTCTGCAAGCCTGGTGCTGAACTAAACTTTGTTTCTCCCTCAGGTCGCTGTAGCACTATTCTCGATGCAGCATTTGGGTCACTAAAATCTGCCAACCACCCAAGAAATTACTCAGATAACACCAACTGTGTCTGGCTCATCCGTACCCGATCGAGAAAGGTAATCATGAGTTAATAATGGTCTTGGAACATGGTTGGACTTAAACCTTTCTTGTTAAGCATTTTGCTCTTTATCTGCATAACAGTTGCTATATAACATCTTTTTCATGGTACAGATTTCAAACTAGTCTGTACTTCTTTGTGTCCTTAAGCATGGTACAGGCAAAAACAACTGCAGAGTTGTGGTTTTGAAAAACTTCAAGCAGTCTGAACATGGGAGCATTCAGTTAGAGGCCCATTAGATCTGAATCCTGCATCTTCAGGTTATGAGAGGCAAGGCAGGGCAAGCAGTACCAGTTTGGGCTTGGCTACAACTTGGATTCTGTATGGTTTAAAGGGCACTCCATGAATGAACTCTCATATGTGTGTATGAAAGGCTTGGTTTTTCTTCCCTTCCAGATTTCCCTGCATTTCCGTGCCTTTGAGCTGCAGAAAACCAGAGGCTGTCAGGGTGATTATGTTAAAGTTTATGATGGATCCAGCAAGTCTTCTACAGTTTTAATGGACAAAACCTGTGGATCAAAGATACCCAGTGATGTAGTTGCTTCTAGCAATCTTATGCTCGTAGAGTTTGTCACAGATGGTGCTGGTACAGCTTCTGGTTTCCAAGCCACCTTTACTTCCGGTAGGTCTGAGAACAAGGAGAATGGTAGAGAAAGAAAATAATCTATGTCAAGTCAACAGGTGTTCTACCTTCCTCTTCACATGTCTTTTGGAAAAACATTGTTGAGGAAATGGTATCTACAAGACCCACCACTTCCTGCCTTGCTTTTGATCTAATGGATCAGTCCTACACTCGTACCATTTATTCATTCAGAAAGATGGGGCCATGCTCAGGACAAACTGTCAGCCAGGTGATTCCCAGATTCCACAGTTTGCCTTGCCTTTCAGATACACACTGTTACAAAGCATGCACCATTAAGGTTATGATCAGTTTAAACTTACAGCTAGGGTTACTAGCACAGCAGAATGAGAACAAATCATAATGTAGTATTTAAATATATTGCTCTTCTGAAAAAAAGGTACAGTTTTTAGTCAAACAGTTCAGAGGGCTAGGAAGATTTGTGGTAAGCCAGGTCACCCAGCCCAATGGCAAGAAAAGAGGCAGTATTTCCATGGTCAGGATCCATGGAATGTATTCACCTAAAACACATTATTTTCAGTCCTGTTTAATTAATGAGTAGTGTCACAAACATACAATTAAGATACCACAGTAATGGTGACTCTGTGTTGTATCTCCTTCTGTCAAATGTAGCTATGGAAGGAAAGAAAAAGAGGAAAAATCCCCATGTCACCTTTATGTGTCATTGACTACAAAATGATCCCAGATTTTGGATAAAATGTGATTTAACTTTTACATACTTTAGAGATACTACTGTTTGTTCAGAGAGCTCTGAAAGCTAAATATTGTCTCATTTCACTTACAGTAAGGATCCAAAGAAAACCTAGCATCCACAACTGACTTAATGGAGAAGAATCTATTCTGTGAATATTGAAATTATGCATTTCCAACTTTGCTCCTATCTTGGCTTGGATCAGTATGAAATTTAATTCTATTAAGAATCGAAGTCTTCACCTTCCTGAGAAAGTTTATTCCCCAAGCCATACAAATGTATGAATTCTATACATCTGGTATACTCCCCCTTTCATCTGCACAGTTAAGTTATTACCTCCTTCTATTTAACAATTTAATAAAAAGCTTCATAAAAAAAAGTTTCAATTTCTATTTTCCAGTAGTCCCTTCCAGCCTCACACAATATCAATATTGTCTTACTTCTTAGCACCCTTCAGTCCCAGAGGCATCTCTTAAGAATATCACAGAGATGTTATCACAGGTTTAGACAGCTGAAGAGACCAGCTGTAACTTTACAAATTAGTTTTCTATTCTCCACAATCTTCAGCATGAAAGAATGTCCTAGAAACAGCCTCTTTTCCTAGCCTAACATTCAGGCTTCCAAAAATGACATCTCTCTTATATGATCCTGTTACATCCTTAAATCACAAGAAAGACAGACATGAGAAAGTTGTTGCCATAAAGTATCAATACATCCTATTGCAGTTTTCCTTGTACAGTTGTGGTAGGCAGGGGCCACCACAGGTGCTTTTTTATCCAGAAGCCATTTTTACTCCACAGACACAGTTAAGCCCGTGACAGGATAAGAGTTGAACTAGATAATGCTACCAGAGTTCATGCACTTCTTCAGTTCAGGGAAGAAATCTTTTGTGAGGCAAGAAACTAAACTTTCCTGTTCTGATCTCTCAAGGAAGACAGAGAACTGTAAGATTGGCAGAGCCCCTGGGAAGCTCATTTCTTAGTCTTTGCATGTAATTGCATTCTCAAAATGGCACTCTTTTTTTTTTTTTTTTTTTTTTCTAACAGAACTACAGAACTGAGAGCAAAATAAGCCAGTATTTTACTCTTGTAGAGATAGTTAAACATATGACTAACCTTAGAATATAACACTTGCATGTGTAGGTCTGAAAATAAGGCAAATGCTTTTCCTGTTCTTACTCTGTAATGCTAGGAACCTTGGATCTTTTCTACAGAAATAAATCTCTAGAAAAGAACAGTGGGAAATTAACTTGAACCACAGAGTAAGGTTTATACAGCAAGTGATTATTATTTATTTTCTTTTGTTAAAGGAGTCACCAAAAAGAATTCATTTACAAGAGTTTGCTCAAAGCTTGCTCTGTGTTTATATTTGATGAAGGATTGGCCACTTCTTTAAAGTTAGAGAAACCTTAATCCCATTGCAGATTGATTCCTCATCCACAGCGACAAATGGCTGTGCAAATGCCTCTGGAGAAAGCAATTCTGAGTCTGCTTTAGAACAGACATTTCTTTCGTTCTTAAGACATTGGGACATAGGTTCAGCTTCTAGTTATTCTACTTATTCTTAGCACTTAGGTGTTGCTATCAACACATCATATAAGAAGTAGTCTTCCCGTAATATTGTTAAAAATGCAGTTCTAGAGAAAAATATTTGACTGCTGTAATTCCTGAGCCCCTACAAAACAAAATGGAGGAAATAATACCGCAAAGCAAGAATCTACTGGTGGTTTGGTGAGGACCAATTTTGTTATTTCTTAAATAAATAATAAGGGCTGTTTTTTGTATGAAAATACAAAATGAAAACAAACAAAAAACATTGATCTGTATGAAACACCTAAGATATGCAATTTTTATGTATTTCAATCAGGAGTGCACCCTTCTAAAAGCAGAAGTCTCTCAGTTCTCTGTCAAAATATTTTTCAGACTTTACTTACATGCCTTTTCAGTCTTGTGTTTCTCTCCTGAGATTTCTGCACGGGCCTCCATCATAATATTATTTTTTTATCATTTTTTATTTTATTTTTTATAGTGACATCCCCATAGATACCCCTATGCACAGCTTTACAGATTTTTTTTTTTTTTTTTTCGTGGCTTAAACAGGGTCTGGCACCAAACTTGTGAAAAACGAATGCCAGAAAAGACAACATCTGCTTAAAGAAACCCTAGTACATGAAGGAGTTTGGAGAGTTTCCAAGGAAAAGTGCCCACTTACTGGCTTATTAGCTTTTATGAAAGCTTCATGGAGCAAAATCTCATCCTCCTGTCAGGAATGACAGACTTCGTTGAGCACGGACATTTGCAACTTGCAAGCAGGTAGTGTGCTATTTACCCCTCAAGATTTTATGGCAGTGGAATTTCAATGGCTTTCAAAGAGCTTTGGCTTGTATGTGGAGATACAAGGAAGCAAAGCTGTGTTCATAAGGCCTGTGCTGAAGCCCCCCAGGGATGGAACAGAGTATCTCTTTTAGGACACCATCTCTTCTCCCAAACTACATCCATAGCAATCCAGCCAGGCCAGTCCTTGCGGAGAGATTCTTAACAGAAATACAAAGATTGGCAGGAATGTTGTAGGGATGGAAGTGTGCACGTGTGAGAAAGCACTGAAAGAAGCAGCAGAACAAGGGTTACAAGAACATCCTGTATTGATAACAAGGGACACCATTCCCATGACACTGCTCCCACGACACTGCACCCAGGAGGATCATAGAGGAATGTGTTGTTTCTGGCATGACCACAGGGCCTACGCTGTGTTCAGGTAACAGCGCAGACAACTTGTCAGTGGAAGATCTCATGCCTTCCTGCCAGCAAGCTTACAGCTACCAAATGTGCCATTCCTTTTCCTGTTACCCCAGCAGGAAAAGACATATCCTTCCAGCAGTGACAAACAGGCTGCCTGAACACTAGGGACTTCTGTGGGAAGGCATGGGGCTGCAACTCCCATGTTTGTTTCCATGGTGTTTTTCCTTCATGGTCCAAATTCCTCTTCACAAGGCACCATGAAGATATGGGACAACTAGACTGTCACCCTCAATTCCAGGCATTCCACGCTGGGGTCTTTGCGTGCAGTCCTCAGGCGCATGCAGAATGCCTGTACTGTGAAACACCCTGCCACACTGCCTATGCTGGCAGTGACAACGCAGCACGTTGGATCCCGTACCTACAACTTCTGCTCCCTTCTGTCCTGGAGCTTCTTCCCTATCCCACTGCCTGTCTTTATTCCCCACACCCCCTCCCACTGAGCTCACAGAAGAGTTTTCATAGAATGAGGAGATGCGGAGAGGGAAAACAGATATTGCCTGAATTGGCCTGTTTTATATCTGTTTCTGGAAAATGGTAAAGCCAGTATCTGAAAGAATACTCTTTTCCTGATTTTTTAATTTTTTTAATTTTAATTTTCATGTTTCTTTGCTTTTACTTAAAGAAATCTCACACATTTTATTCCATTTATTTCTCTTTCATTCCAGCTTTGGTAACATGAGACAAACCCATTTAATTTGGCATATTATATTGCACATTATATTTTAGCCACAATTTTTCAGTGACTATTGTTTCTGAACACTCAGACAGTAAGGAAGTTCATCTGTATGTTTAGCGTATAGAAACAATGATAACTAGTACGGTGTGGCCAGAAAGTGCTCCAATCCATGAATTACAGATGAAAAGTATTATAGTATGGTACACTTCGTTTTTATAAATAACTTATTGGAGCAAGCATGGGAAAAAACAACACATACATTTTAAAGTTACTACTCTATTTTTATTATTATATTTTATCACATATTCTATTTACTACTGTATAATTACAGTACCTTGACTAAACTGTGGCCCAATATTCAAAAGGCAATTCCAGTGAAACTGACAATGACATTAAGAATTCTTTTCCTTCAAAAGGGTTTTCAAAAAAAAAAAAAAAAAAAAAAAAAAGCTGTAAATAGGAAATTGCAATTCTGCATAAAAGAAGGTTGTTTTAGAAAACTTTTTTCTTTGTTAATAACTTCAAAATTTGGCTTTCTGGGTATTAGCAGACTTGATAAAATGTAAAATCTATTTTCTGTCTTTTGTGGGGGCTTGCAGACGTAATAATAAAAGGAATATGGAGTAATGCAAGTATTCAAGATGTCACTTTGAACTATAAAAAATTGTACAAAGTGTTACTTGCATAGAGAAACTAATTTTCATAAAAAAGATACAAGTAAAAATTAACCAATTATAGACATGCAAATCAATATGCCAACAAGACTTCCAAACTGAAGACCACTTCGACAAGTAAAACTGAAGAAAAAAAACCATTCAGTTGGGTTTTAGCATAGATGTAAAAATAGTAATTGCCTTCTTCACCCTTTTCGCTTACACCAGACTGACGATATACTGGATGTCACTTGTTTCCCTGCAGGTTTCTGTCCTCTACAACTGATGCATTTTCCTCAGTAGCAAGCTGTTTTTTCTAACTGCTGCTCCTGCGCCGGTGGAGTTGACAGCTTCACTTTCCATCACACACTGTGTTTACAAGGTAAAATCCATCTTGAGATCAATGTAATTTCACTTCTGACTCAAGTTTCTGATTCATATTTGCTGTAACATTAACCACACGGTAACCAATTTTAACCCTGTGTCTAAATGAGTCATATTGAAAACTACATAATTTTATGAAAACATTAACTGATGGTTTTTAAACAGATTTAAATCCTTTTCCTAATATTTATCTCAGTCTTACAGGGCTGCTGACAGAAGGTCTTCACAGTCTCTCAGGGCTCCCACTGACTCTGAGGCCACTTCTGGTGTTTCTGAACCTACCTTCACACATTGCCATTACACCATTCTTCCCTCATTAGTCCTAAACCCAAATCTTCCAGTCTTAAACCAAATGTTGCAGCCCATTTCGTGCTCTTGTTTTAATTCTCTCCATGCATCTCGCACACCAATCACTGGACTTCATCACATCAGCCCTCTATCCCACAGATGTCCGTCAGCAAGATCAAAAGGAGACAAAAACCAAAACAACACAAACCCCCCAAACCAACCCAAAACAGATGGATTTTAGGTGCCGCTGTCCCACGATCATTTCCTCTCACAGCAAGAAGCTGTGCACCCGCCCTCCCCTCACACGGAGCACTGTGGGCTGCTGCCTGCCTCAGGCAGTGCCTCTCACACACCTGGGACAAACAGGTTGGAAATGAACCCGTGTGGTTGGAAATAATGAACCCTGTGTGTTGTCCCAGCCCCCGCCCCACCTCCCGCGGCTGAAGCTCTGTGGACGCCACGGCTGCCCCGCGCCGACCGTTAACGGCCAGCACGGCGGCACGCGATCGCGGGCGGCTGTCCGTTAAATTTCCCCCCCCTCGCCCAGCGCCATCTTGGAGAAGCTGCAACCCCTGGGGGCAGGAGGGAGGGCGTGAGCGCGGCTTGCAGGTTGAGGGAGGCAAGTTGTGAGGTAAAACGAACAGGTTTTTGTTTGTTTTTGTTTAAATTCGTTTATTACTTCAGTGAGGGCTTCAGTGTAAGACTCAGGTTCTTGTCTGGTCGTTAATGCCTCTCTCAGCTCGTTTCCCTAATGCTGCTTCAGTCTGGACCATTTCTTCTCCAAGTACATCAGTTATGCACCTAACAGAGTTTCTATAATCCAGGAAGTAGAAAGGGCAGTAGCAAGTGAGAACTTTTCAAACCACTTTGAAAATGCTAGCTGAAAAACACTGGTTAGTCCCATAGAAACGACACTCCTCTTGCAGGAAATGTCCTGCTAATGTTTCCATTTAAATCAGCCATACAAGCAGTATGCAACAGTCCCATGCAACTTTTTGTTACTCTTGCTAATTTAGTCAGTAATCACAAAATAAGTAGCTATTTCTGAGGGATAATTTATTCAGTACATTTTTTTCTTCTTTTCAGAAAATGCTCAGAAAATTTCCACTTTTTTTTTTTTTTTCTTTTTGGGGGGGGGGGGGGGGGGCTGATTTTGTGAATTTATTTGGAAAATATTTTCCCTGGATGAATGTTTTATGAACAACTTGTTGTGGATATTCATTATTCAAATTTTAGCATTAATTTAGGATTGGTTAGGTGCCTACATAGTACGGTTTCTGCATCATAATTGAGTGACTTGTGCAGCTTACCCACACATTTTCCATTTAAAGTGTGAATAATCACACTCAGGCATATATTTTGAACTATTTACGCTATCACATTGAAGTTTATTTTTGCAAGTTTATGTAAAGATACATTTTTTATAAAAAATCTAATAAATATTAGAGGATTTTTTTCCATTGCTTACTGATTGCTTACTATTTTCCATTGCTTACTACTTTCCATTGCTTACTAATTGCTTTTTGCTGCCCTAGATTTTCCCTGCAGTTTCAGAGGAGTAAAGCCTTCTTTCACTTCATCTTGAGAAGTTCCTACATTCTGAGAAGCATTTGTCACAGTACACTGCAGAGAGATCTTCATTCCAGTGAAGTCTGTTTATCCAGTGAAGCCCTGTGGGATACTTTGATGAAAGGTATCTCAAGATGTCAGTTTTTTTTTTTCATATTCTTTCTAAAATGGCATTCATCTCTCTTAAACCTAGGAATATATTGATTAAAATGAGGCATTTATGTATGTACGTATTTATATGTTGAATAGAAATAATTTTTCAAATCTGTAAATCATCTTCAGTTTCCTTTAAAGTCAGTGACAGACATACTTAATGCTTACTGAAATAAATGGCAATTCACATTGTGATACTTAAGCATTTTCCTCTAGCATGACAGTGCCTTTTTATTCCCTAGCTATAATTTCTAGATATCCTTCATTACAAGGAGTACAAAACAAATTTGGTAATATTGACCATGTGCAGAAGCTGTATTATCTACAACAATTTTCATAGTTTTCTAATAAGCTTCAGTTAAATCTACAGATTGCTAGTGTCTGAAAAAACATTTGGTTTTGGTGGTTATAGGTGAGAAATGCAGAATACCAGGGAAGGTTTTTCACTGAAGTTACAGCAGAGCAATGCTGTGTAGGGATAAACATTTTGCTTCTTAGGTAATTAAATTCCTCATTGCTGGTCAGCATTGCTAGTTTAATCTGTCTTGGTGCAATTTAGAACCCTATGTCTTCAGTGTAGGAATCACACATTAGCAAGGACTTGGAGTTGTCATGGCAGTGGAGAATCACTAGAGAAAGCAGAGGAAAGAATTTGGGGGTAACGCAGTTACAGTGGGGATGGCAGAGCACTAGCACAAGTTGCTCAAAATGGTTGGGGAGTCTTCCTGCTTGGAGATGTTAAAAAATAATCTGGACACGGTCCTGGGCAACTGGCTCTAACTGATCCTACTTGAGCAGGGGATTGGACCAGATGGCCTCTGGAGGGCCCTGCCAACCTCAGCCATTCCATGGTTCTGTGGGTGCAGGGGAGGGAATGGCATGCTGAAGTAGGGAAAGAATCTGTAGTTGTACTTTAAATAGAAGATTATAGTGAAATCATCAGAGGGTATTATTAGCGTTGTTGTAGAGTAGTCAAATGATTTTTTTATCCCTGATCAAAATCACTTCTTCCTCTGAAATTGCCAGTTGACATACTCAGTGTCTCATCTTGTCATTCAGGGAGATTATGTCATTTTGATGAAAGAGCCATTTATGAATCTCACATACCTACAGGACAGCAGAGCATATTGCCCAGCTGTTTTTGTCTCTATACAGATGCATTATTTCACTTCTTTCAGATGGCTTATTATTTATTTCATGACTGCAGGAGCAATTTTTCTCTGTAATGTGTTCTGTATGTAAGGTAGCTGTGTATTCGTCTCCTGGATGTTTAGGAATATACTAGTTGTTTCCTGATGAGATCTCTCTCTTCTGCTATCGGAGCCGGAACCATTCTTACTGAAAGGGTGCCATAATATCTTCTGGGAGCAAGAGCAGCTGTCTCAAGCTCAACTTGGGCAAAACTAAAGTGGTACTGTCCAAAACACTCATTTTCTTCAGGAAACATGGGGAAGAGTTACACAAGGAAGCACAGTCATTGTCGTTCATATCTCAGATATTGTCTCCTCTGCCAGAACACTGGTATATTGACTGAATCACAGAGTTGATCACAAAGTCTGCCATGGACCTCCAGAAAAGGAGCTATGGAATCCACCAAAGCAAGCTCTCACAGACAAAACTTTTTTTTTTTTTTTTTTTTTTTTGTGAGGCTATTCATAGCCCTTTTAAGAAGATATTTGACTGGCTAGTTTTATTTGGTAGATATGGAATGATATGGCAGAAGTTTTTACTGGCATTTTTGATGGTTAGAATTTTCAGTATGGGTCATTCTATGACACCCTCCACACAATCATTTCCAAACAGCTTCTCCTCAGATGTTTGTCAAATTCCCTGACCAAGTCTCATGCACTTTATAGGAACCTTACAAGAAATTTCAAGCAGTAGTCTATGAAGAACTGACATCCAAGAACTCATTCTCCTGATACTAGAGATTAATCCATAATGCATGCTGCATCTGTAACCCATTTATACAGCAGTGGACACCTCTTTTTATTGTAGATTTATGCAACGTTGGTCCCAGTTCATTGTTTTCTAGTGCTGATTCAATTTTTTTTTTTTTTTTTTTTTTTTTGCATTTCACAATTTTAGATACTTTGCTACTTTTAAGGATTCATGCCACAACATGCTAGTTTTCAGAATTTGAGTTTTTTTTTGATGCACACCTATGACTCCATTTTTGTAATTTCATTTTTATGCATATCAGACATTCCCCGGCTTTTTGTTTCTCCATGTCCAAGAAACACAAAGAGAATTGAGTTTCCTGGGTCATTTTGTCTAGACACAATCTCATCTGAACACTTGATGTCATTGGGCAGTTTGGGTTTGCTCTCTGGGAGAGCAATTCTCACATTCTCCAGGGGATGAGAAGATATTCCATACATTACCATCAGCTTCTGTGTGAGAAGCAAACTGATGTCAGAAAGAGAAACTGATAGCTGAATTAGCACATCATATTAATGGTTATGCTGTTGGATATGGTATATGCCATCTGATGAATGAAGACCAGCTACACAGTAAGGTAAATCTACAAAAGACAGCAACTAAAACGTAAGGAGGTATTGTGTAGAATCATAGAATATCCTGAATTGGAAGTGACCCACAAGGATCAATTACTTAATCAGTTATGTTTAACCTCTTAACTCTACGTCTTCTTTTTTCAGTATAATGTGCTCTAGAAAAAGCTCTGCAGTTTTTTTCTTGTTTGTTTGTTTGTTTGTTTGCTTGCTTGCTTTTTCCTGATAAGGTTTCCATTGGCTGAACAGATTATAAATCAAGAAAAACTTACTGTGATTAAAATAAAAAATGCAAAGGGCTGCAAGTAGCAGAAGCAGTACAAACAGTGGAAGTAGAATCTTAAAAGTGAGAATAAGAATGACGCTTGCTACATACCTCTTTACATCTGAATTGTATAACTTTCCTTGTTGTGGTTTTGCATATAGAATACCAGTCTGTCTGATAGAGTTACATCTTCTGTTTTAGTGACTGATGTAATATTAAAGGAATGACACCCCAAGAAATCAGTATTTTACAAAGTTTAAAACAGATCTTGTTTCCACCGCTTACAGCTTAAATTCCTATCATTTTAACCAAAATACATGTAGGGTGTTTTACAGTGTTTACTGCCAGTTTCTCTTTTTTAAATGACAACTCATGCAGTTATTGATGCTTGGCATGATCTGTAGAGGATTTATGGGAATTGTGCATGTTCATGGAACAGAAGAAGAGACCACCAACCACTGGCAACGAAACAAAGTTATTTTTAGGTTATTAATGTTGCAGATTGCACCCATTCATTTGCTACATCTTAATTCTATCCCATGGGCCGGTAGCATGACATGTTGAGCAAAGGGCAAAAGCACTTGCATTTCATTACCTGGCAGATGTCCGCATTATATAGTTCAGTGCTCCATGGGAGGAGAAGTAAAAGCTATGTATAGGTGTGACCTTAGGCATGCACGGATGCTGCACACAAGTACAGTAATGCTAATCAACCAAGTAAAGCTGCAGTATCAGGGACTAGGTGAGTCAGCAAAGCTTCTGCAGAGAGAACAGCAGGCATAACAGTTGCTAAGATACCAAGGTTGCAACAAAAAAAAAGTAATACACAGTGAGTTTCCTTATTAATAACTTGCTGCAGCATGTGTGTAGTAACAGTGGCACACAGAAAAAACAATGGACATGTAGAGCAAGTTCAGTCGTGATGGAGTAGAGCAGGGCCGTAAGTGGGACTTCTGAGGCTCATCCTGCTGGAAAAACTCAGCAGCAGTGGCAGGCTAATAAAGAGCTATTACATGTTCATTTAGGTTTTGTTGTGAATGTGGCTGATGGCTTGAATTTTGCTGGAAAAGTATGGGTTTTATCAGGTACAATATCTGAATGTTAGCATCTGTGTACTGGAAACCATCTTATGCTCATTAATCCATGTCTAGGATTTGCCTTAATGTTTGGATTTACTGAAAAGATGCTTGTTCTTGTTGACTGAAAAGTGATAAATGATTTTAGTGCAGGAACCAATTTTTAGCTGCAGACATTGTCATTTGCATTTGAAAATAATGTAAATAACACTGTACTTTATGAGCTGATACATAATATTTTTTAAGTAATTGAGAAGTTGGGAGATCTGCCTACTATCCTCAAACAAGCTACTCCTGCATAAAATATATTGTTTTTGTTTTGTTTTGTTTTTCATTGTTTTGTTTTGTTTGCTTATTTGTTTTCCAATTCCTGAGTGTGGAAAGAGATTTATTTTTCTTTGGATGGCTAGTATAGACTATGTGGATAGTAATAATACGGCTTGTTTTTCAAGAAGAAGATGATTACTAAATAGTCTGAGGTCTTGAAAAAACAACTAAGATTGTCCAGATGTTTAGGTTCTCTGACCCGACTTGCATTGTGTTTGTATTGATTCTGGTATAAATGCCAAGCATAGAACAAGTGGTTTTAGTCAAACTAGCCACTTAACATTCTGAGACTTTCTGTAATGCTGACTTTTAAAATGGGTGATGTTTTAATTGCGTTACAATTTTTAAAGAGCATAGTGAAAGCCTTAAGCAAGTTCTGCAGAGCAAGAGTGAGATACTTACCCCTGAACTTTGAATTCTCAAACTCGCTTAAGAGGACATGCACAAGAGGTTGAACAAATAGGTCTTTGTTACCAACAGAAGTATATGGAAGTAGAAAACATAGAATATACAGAAATGGGTGTGGAGGGGGCTCAGAGTGCAGCAGAGAAAACAGAGAAAAATGAGGGTTATGGGAAAAGGAGCATGGATTAGAGAGCAAGCTGAGCATCCTTGGATGCAGTGCAGTTGTTAATTATTTATGGTGAATTGCAGATTAACTGTGCTGTGGATTCAGAGGCAACACTGCAGACTCTGTGAGGAGCCAACACAGGTCTTTCGAGTTGTTTAGCTTAGATGCATTGTGGTGCAAACGTAGCTGTGGAATGGCCATGGCAAGCTTAGCAGATAATGAAAATTTTGCAAGACCTTATTTTTCCTAAAGTGCAATCTGGAAAAACTTGCTTAGATTTGCTGTTGTTCCTTAGAGTTATATTCAGGGAAATAAGGCTTTGGCATATTCTTAGTAATACACTGTACTTCTCTAAGAAGGTTGGCCTGTCACAAGCTGCTTTTGCTGCTGTTTATAAATCAGTCTTTTTGAGAAGAAATACAGTTACCAAATAAACAAAGTTGAATGTGGGAATGACCTTACCTTTGGCTCACACAAAGAAAAATCTTTTTGATCTGTCCTGAATAAATAATTTTCTTTCTTGTGGAAGTGATCTTGTGCTGCATATAGGGTAGAAAGAGAACCTTGTCAAAAAAAAAAAAAAAAATCAAGAAGAGGGAAATTGACCTGAAATTGAACTGTGCAAGAGAGAAACAAATCAAGTCAACCTGTTAGATGTCAAATAAAAGTTGGAACTTTGATGGAGTCAGTGGTTAATCTATGTCTTCAGTGCTGTTGTTCAGCTATGAAAAACAGAACTTCAGCAATAAGCATTTTTACATAAAAGGAAGGCTGGAAGGCTTGGAATTTTTACGGTCTTTGCAAAAGCAATTGTATGCTTGCTGTAGCTATTCTACTTTGCTCTTAGAACCAAGATGTAAAGGGATAAATCTGAAACACATACTCAACCTGATAATTGAACTCATTATATTTACTTTCAGCAATAAATCTCTAAACTATATCTGACAAACAAATTGTACAAATCCCTGTAATCCGAGGGTCTGAAGGACTTCATGATCCTTGATCTAGTGTCTTTAGCTCACAGTGTAACATTCTGTATTCCTGAGTTTACTGACTTATCAGGACAAGTAGGTTGTGCCTCTGTGACAGCAGAATGGTTCTTCAGCTTTTTCTAGTATCCTAAGGGTTTATGTCTAACTCCATGAGTAATTTACACATAACACAAGCAGTAAATATTCAAATTTTCTCCCATTTACTGCCCTACCACTCAGTCCAACATGTAATAATAGCTTTATCCATTTCAGTCTTTTTCCTCTGTCTTCACGTGATCACATCCCTAAGTCTTTCCAGCTAACACTCCTTATGTCTTTTGGTGCAGACAGTCCATGTTGTGTATGGCTCCATATACCACCACTAGCAGTTGGACTAAGATTGGCTCATTTAACCTCTACCTGTACCAAATCCTAAATTGTTTATTCCAGGCTTTTTTTTTTGTCTTCCCTAACACAGATTCCTCCTTTATTCCTTATTATCTAACATGCTTTCTGTAAAATAAACAGGTAGGATACAAGTCTGTTAGAACATATAAGACTAGCATCAGACTGAGGGCAAGATAGTTCCATGTTAAGAGGCAACCAAACCTCTCCTTATGGAGCAAAAGTTCAAATAAATTTATTTTTTGACCAGGTTTCAAAATGTATTAATAGGCTAATAGTCTATTTTGTAGTACTAGAAATAAGCTCACAGGAATCACAGAATCACAGAATTTCTAGGTTGGAAGAGACCTCAAGATCATCGAGTCCAACCTCTAACCTAACACTAACAGTCCCCACTAAACCATATCCCTAAGCTCTACATCTAAGCGTCTTTTAAAGACCTCCAGGGATGGTGACTCAACCACTTCCCTGGGCAGCCCGTTCCAATGTCTAACAACCCTTTCGGTAAAGAAGATCTTCCTATCATCCAACCTAAAACTCCCCTGGCGCAACTTAAGCCCATTCTCCCTCGTCCTGTCACCAGGCATGTGGGAGAACAGACCATCCCCCACCTCGCTACAGCCTCCCTTGAGGTACCTGTAGAGAGCGATAAGGTCACCCCTGAGCCTCCTTTTCTCCAAGCTGAACAAGCCCAGCTCCCTCAGCCGCTCCTCGTAAGACTTGTTCTCCAGGCCCCTCACCAGCTTCATAGCCCTTCTCTGGACTCGCTCGAGCACCTCCACGTCCTTCTTGTAGCGAGGGCCCAAAACTGAACACAGTACTCGAGGTGCGGCCTCACCAGAGCCGAGTACAGGGGGACAATCACCTCCCTAGCCCTGCTGGTCACACTATTTCTGATACAAGCCAGGATGCCGTTGGCCTTCTTGGCCACCTGAGCACACTGCTGGCTCATATTCAGCCGATTGTCCACTATCACTCCCAGGTCCTTCTCCGCCTGGCAGCTCTCCAACCACTCATTTCCCAGCCTGTAGCTCTGCCTGGGATTATTACGCCCCAGGTGCAGGACCCGGCACTTGGCCTTGTTAAACTTCATGCAGTTGACCCCAGCCCATCGGTGCAGCCTATCCAGATCCTAAAGGGAAGGTGAGCAACACAACAGAGAGAGCACTACAGACTGGTATTACCACTCCCCTCGGAAACAAGCAGACCAGAGGCCACCCTCCACAGCGTGTATGGGAAGCCCCAGGGCAGTTACCGTGGTGGTAACAGCCCGTAATTACTGTTTGAAGACTGACCATCAACAGTTTGTCCCTACTCACCACCACCACCACTTCCAGTTCACAACTCAAGCTATCTCAGCTAGGGCCACACACCTCTTCTAGCCCTGGCAAGCAGCTTCTCCAGACAGCACGAAGCTTTTCTACAAGGAAATTGAGCACCTACCCACGTTTCCTAGAGAGGAGGGCCATCAGGTCGAGTCACGGTAAAAGGCATTGCTTTCCCCAGTTCTTTCCATTTGTGAAAGCACTCCACACGCTTCCATGCTCAGACCAACAGGCACGACCTGCACAGATACAGCAGGATCAGGAATGCAGTTCTCATGCTTACCCCATGGCTGTCACCCCATGTTAGCCATGCCAAATCCCACAGACTTGTACACTTGTAGGGACCTAAGATTACCATTTTAGCTGCAGTACCAAGAAATATAATGTGCTGATTCCCCTAAACTTTCGCTCCCTACCTCAGTCTTCACAAATTACTTAAATTATCTATTATCTATATAAATAACTAATACGAAAACCTCAACTTCCATTACAAATCCTATTCTGGCATGAAGTGCAATTGTAGTGAAATTGCCAAGTATAGGCACAGTTTACCTTTGAATAGTTTGAAGTTTTGCCTTTCTGTGTCCAAGTAAGGGTGGTACAAACAAACAAGCAATCATGATGTACTGTCCACGCTATGGTGATATTGAGAATTTTCCAGAGAGCAGTTTCCCACAAGCTTACTGAGTTTGAAATGATATCAAGGATAAAACCCTGCAGATGGCAGTAGTGCTTTATAGTTCAACACTGCAGCACAGGACTTGGTGTAGTCTGAGGCAGAATCCCATACTGAAGACACTGTTTTCCAGAGACTGTTACAGTGACATGTTTTGCTAAGTAGTCAGCATATTACTGATGCTTTATTTATTTATTTAGTTTAGTTTAAAGAGGAAAGTTGTAATACTTCTCAAGTTGCAGAAGGGTGGTTTTGCGCCTTGTGGAATCTCTCTGAGTTCATGATGCAGACATCTACCTCTGTTTCTGAGGTGGGGATTTTTTGTGTGTTTTGCTTTTTTCCAAAATGTTTTGCATCCTTCAGGTTTGCAGCAGGAATTTGACCTAGCTGACTTGGAGTAGCACAGCATACTAATACTTCTGCAACAGCCAGTTCATCTGTAGCAAAATTTAAGTGACTGTTGGAAAAAAAATCCTTTGTGTGGCAAATACCTAGTTCTAAGGACGCTGCATCAAACAGAATAAGTGATGGATTCAAATACCTGACAAAATATCTTTGCTTATCTACTTGGATATGAAATATTGTTTCCCTTCTTTTTGCTAGCTCTGTTGACCTAAGCTCATTTCTTGAGTCTGTCATGCTGCCTAGGCTCATTTGTTCACAATCTAATGCTTTTATATCCTTTTTCTCCTCCTATTCTCTCTAATGCTAATTTATACAGTCCACCTTTACATCTTCGTCATCTCTTTGCAGTTGTTAATGTTCAATTTTGTTAAGGCAGAAAAAATCCAGAAGACTAATGATCAAACAGAACGTTATGCAGGTAAACCTATCTTTATAGTTTCTTTGTTTTGTGATAGTCCTTCTATACCTAAAGCAGAGTTTAGTAGAAATTATGTTTATGCAACACATTAAATATTTTGGCTGTTACTCCACTATCTTCAAGTAAGAAGCTACTGTTTTCACTAGCATTACTTTATTTGTGTGCTTATATTGTAATTTATTCAGGGCAACGACAGTGCCTTCTTACTTTATGTACAAAGTCTCTGCATATCTTGATTGAATGACTGGTGGTTAGCAGATGACTGTTTTGACAGTTTCCTAGCTGGCTTCAACAAAAAGGCACAGTATGAAACAGTTTACTTGCAAAATATATGATAAGCAGAGACTATGAAGCTTGAATATGTTTTTGATTCAAGATAGTGATGTTTTAAGGGCAATTTTGAAGTAAATGGATAGGACAGTTCTGCTGGATTGTTTAGAAGATTTGTTTCTTCAGGACTGAAAACTTTTGCCCTCTGCTAAAATCTCCATATATAGCTAAGTATCTTCTAACTTAGTCTTGGCATGCATTTTTTTTGTGTGTTCCATTTCCTGTCCTGTAATATTACATAATATTATTTGGTGCTAAAGATTATTGAATTTTAACAGTAGGGAAAAAGACCCCTGTAAAGCCTTTGGGATGCTTCAAGATGAACGATGTTATGAAAATTGTTACAAGTTTTACTATTTCATATACTGTGAACTGATGAAAGACAGCAAGGCAGTTACTTCTCAGAATAATATAAAATTTGCCTTAGGTGGGACCATTTTGTTTACTGAACACTTCATTCACTCCCAGTGGAAAACCAGTGATGGCATTTGCTGTTTTCATAACCCAAAGAGGTTGCTCTTCTGCTGACTGGCTGGCTACCCCCTGCTGGCTAAATAGCAAAGAAGTAATATGTGAGAAACTGCCAAAAATAACTTCAGCCATCATCACTGGAGTGCATAGATTCATTCCTACTATAAGCCTGTGTCCCCTACAGCAAATCCATTTGGTTCACCTCCTGTAGTGGTAGCTTACTGCCATGATTCTCTTGGGCATTCCTACTTTCTTTCTTTTTTTTTTTTTTTTTTTTTTTTACTGCGTGAACAGCACAAGAGGACAGAGTAAAGGGGAAGGGAGTAGTTGTTGAAAGAAATCTGTCGTTGTGTAACTGAACTACTGATACTAGCTTCAAATCTAATTTGAAGCTGTGTATTCACTTTGGACAACAAGTGAATATACAGCACGTTAAGCTGTGTGTATGTATATGTATATGGTATACCCTCATTCTGTGTAGTACGTTAGATGAAAGTTCAGTTTGACTCTGATTTCTATCTAGGAGGCCAAGAAGGAGTGCAAAGGGGAAATGATAAGAAGCAAGGACCCATATCTGACCTGTAAGAAGCCAGCTGTAAAACATGGGGTTTGTTTCTTCCTAAAATGCATTCCCCAGCTGAAATAGTACGTTGCGCTGGCTATGTCTGATTATTCACAAGTAGAGAGACATGGGTAACCCCTGTCTCCTTCCTTCTCCACTGATCAATCAAAAGAAGCAGGGGAAAAGGGCAAATCTAGCTGAAAACACTTCTAGAGGTGTACAGTATATGTAAATCAGTGGAGTTAATATGGATAGTTAGTGAATGAGGCTTTAGTGCAGAGCTTCACGGAAACTTTTTCTTGCCCAGAACAAAATCTGAGAACTTGGCTTTTTGAAAACATTGGTGTGGAACTTAGAAATGCTGGTGTCTTGCTACCACTCTGAAGTCTGTTTGACTATTCTAAAGTCATATAGTTATTTTAATTGAAATGTTATATTGAATTATTATAGATAATATATTGGACAAACTTGTGTGTTTCCTTGCTGACTTAACATGTTCTCACTGATGTATGCTTTTACATCAGGAGGTGCTGGTTTGTTATGACCCCAGTAAAAAAGGTGCTTAGACTCTGTTAAGTATTTCTTAAAATGCCATTTATTTGAGCTAACACTATAAAGAAAGAAAGGATAGTATATATAATTTTACATCCCTTCAGATGCTGGGAACCCTGAGTTGCTCAGCACTGAGGAGGGATCTCTGATCAAGGCACTGCATGCTGTGCAGATCCCATCCATGGAAAGGTTATCGAGCATTTTGGTCTTTTGAGCTCTTACAGGATTTTCTTGAAAGAAAACAATTTTATTAATTTTATTAATTTATCTGAAAAAAAAACAACAAAAAAAGATTTTCACATGAGAATTTGTTGCTGCACTTTAGATAAAGGCAAGGACATGCTGGTGGTGTAGTCACTGGCACTATGTGGGAGCTGTCTATGGGCTCCTTTGTTACATTTAGCCAGCTGTTTTTTTTTTTTTTTTTTTTTTTTTTAATTATTTTTTGTTGCCCAGGAATATGCACAGCACAACACCATCCTGAAGGCTAAGCTGTAAGTTCAACACAGCACAGCACCAGCCTGCACCTATTTAGATTAACTGTAAAGTGGATCCTTGATGTACAATGGTCTTCTGGTTCTGACCATTACACTTAGGATAATTCAGAGAACAGCTAATTACATACTTCCCTCCTTCTCTAATACATCTCATCATTCTCATTTTCAGGGACTTAGCCATTGTGTGGAACATGTACATTTCTCTATCCTTTGTTAAGTAAGGCTTTAGAACAATTGCAGTAGGCAGGCTCATGAAGAATTAATTCCAGGTTTTACAATGTACACAGTGTTAGTATGGACAAAATGCTCAGAATTTTAGTCAGTCTAGGAAAGCTTTCAGTATGCCTGGATTTTAAAGATTTAGCAGATCTAGCTTAATACTGAACCTTAGCAATTAATCTTTGTCAAGGGTGTGATATGGCCCTCAGACTAACTGTCATCCAATGCAGCTGCTGTAAAAGATTTTTTTCTAATAACCTTTCTAGGTTGCCCTAGCTTGTTTATATCATATTAGAGTGCGCTAAACTGCAAAGATTTCTCTCCATTTCTGTTACCTCAAGCACACCTAATGAAATGGAAACAGTGCCAAAGTAAAACATGAAAATGTACCATTTACAGTTCAGTTCATATTTGGGGGCAAAATAGTAATTGTGTTAGAAACCATGTGGTCCAGAAGAGGCAACTAAGTCTGGTTTTGCTCATATGGAGTGCCCAAATTCTACCAGAGGTTAATGACAACCTTTTATAAAATACGTCAACACAAAAAGGAGGACAAAGGAGAATCTCCATCCTTTACTGGATGTAGGGGGAAACTTAGTTACAAGAGATGAGGAAAAGGCGGAGGTGCTCAATGCCTTCTTTGCCTCAGTCTTTAGCGGCAATACCGGTTGTTCTCTGGATTCCCAGTACCCTGAGCTGGTGGAAGGGGATGGGGAGCAGGATGTGGCCCTCACCATCCACGAAGAACTGGTTGGTGACCTGCTACGGCACTTGGATGTGCACAAGTCGATGGGGCCGGATGGGATCCACCCAAGGGTACTGAGAGAACTGGCAGAGGAGCTGGCCAAGCCACTATCCATCATTTATCAGCAGTCCTGGCTATCAGGGGAGGTCCCAGCTGACTGGCGGCTAGCAAATGTGACGCCCATCTACAAGAAGGGCCGGAGGGCTGACCCGGGGAACTACAGGCCTGTCAGTTTGACCTCAGTACCAGGGAAGCTCATGGAGCAGATCCTCTTGGGAGTCATCATGCGGCACTTGAAGGGCAAGCAGGCGATCAGGCCCAGTCAGCATGGGTTTATGGAAGGCAGGTCCTGCTTGACGAACCTGATCTCCTTCTATGACAAAGTGTCGCGCTGGGTGGACGAGGGAAAGGCTGTGGATGTGGTCTACCTTGACTTCAGCAAGGCTTTTGACACCGTCTCCCACAGCATTCTCCTCAAGAAACTGACTGCTCTTGGCTTGGACTGGCGCACGCTTCGTTGGGTTAGAAACTGGCTGGATAGCCGGGCCCAGAGAGTTGTGGTAAATGGAGTCAAATCCAGTTGGAGGCCAGTCACTAGTGGCGTCCCCCAGGGCTCAGTGCTGGGGCTGGTCCTCTTTAACATCTTCATCAATGATCTGGACGAGGGCATTGAGTGCACCCTCAGTAAGTTTGCAGATGACACCAAGTTAGGTGCATGTGTCGATCTGCTCGAGGGTAGGAAGGCTCTGCAGGAGGATCTGGATAGGCTGCACCGATGGGCTGAGGTCAACTGCATGAAGTTTAACAAGGCCAAGTGCCGGGTCCTGCACCTGGGGCGTAATAACCCCAAGCAGAGCTACAGGCTGGGAGATGAGTGGTTGGAGAGCTGCCAGGCGGAGAAGGACCTGGGAGTGATAGTGGACAGTCGGCTGAATATGAGCCAGCAGTGTGCTCAGGTGGCCAAGAAGGCCAACGGCATCCTGGCTTGTATCAGAAATAGTGTGACCAGCAGGGCTAGGGAGGTGATTGTCCCCCTGTACTCGGCTCTGGTGAGGCCGCACCTCGAGTACTGTGTTCAGTTTTGGGCCCCTCGCTACAAGAAGGACATCGAGGTGCTTGAGCGGGTCCAAAGAAGGGCGACGAAGCTGGTGAGGGGCCTGGAGAACAAGTCCTACGAGGAGCGGCTGAAGGAGCTGGGCTTATTCAGCCTGGAGAAGAGGAGGCTCAGGGGCGACCTTATCGCTCTCTACAGATACCTTAAAGGAGGCTGTAGAGAGGTGGGGGTTGGCCTGTTCTCCCACGTGCCTGGTGACAGGACGAGGGGGAATGGGCTAAAGTTGCGCCAGGGGAGTTTTAGGTTAGATGTTAGGAAGAGCTTCTTTACTGAAAGGGTTGTGAGGCATTGGAACAGGCTGCCCAGGGAGGTGGTGGAGTCACCATCCCTGGAAGTCTTCAAAAGACGTTTAGATGTAGAGCTTAGGGATATGGTTTAGTGGGGACTGTTAGTGTTAGGTTAGAGGTTGGACTCGATGATCTTGAGGTCTCTTCCAACCTAGAAATTCTGTGATTCTGTGACAAAGTCTAGGCCTAAGATGAGTTTCACTGCTCTGCTCACAATATATACTACTAATTACAACAGCTGCTCTTTTTTGTTTGTTTGTTTGTTTTCCTACCAAAAATTGCATGCATACAATGAAACTGACCATTAAAAGAACAATGTGAAATGTTCAGAAATCCTGGTCTTGTTTCCTCCCTGCTCTTTTACTCATTATTTTTCTTTACATCTGACTTCTTTAAACTTGCCAAGATGAGTAAATCTTTTATTCTCTTTTAACAGTTTCTGGCATCGAAGCTTTGCGTCTTTGATACTTGTTTTGACATGTCTGACCACGTGACTTGTGAAAACTAAGCTGTTCATCTTTTCCACAGTCCTTTGGCGTCTTCTTGCCAGAAGGCAAAGACTTTCCTGTGCATTTTCACTGCCCAGATGCACTCCATGAGCCCTTTGTATTGTTCTCCTGTTTCTGTCTTTTTGTCTTTTCACTTGTTATGCACTCATTTTTTTCTTCCACTAGTCCTTTACATTTTCCTAATGAACAGTAGACAGATTTTGAGGAATTGTTATCCACGTTTATACTACTATCTTTCTCCTATCAGCATTTCATGTACTTAAATACTTGGTGTATTTTATTGAAACTATCAGATGATGGGTTCTTGGTGCCAAGGAGTTGAATCTGATTGCATGTTAAAATTGTCAAGATAAGACAAGTGGATATGCGATTAAAAAGGGACATTTCCATAACTGAACTTTTCTTCTTACTTTTTATTTTCACCTTGATGGAAAAGGTGAAAAAGTATTCAAACACAAAGCTGGCTGTTAAATATGCATTTTCCTAGAATGCAGCCTCCAAACGCTACATTCAAGGCCATGCTGCCACTGAGACACTTTTTTCCCCTCTACCAGTTTCTGGAATATCTTATTAATTAAGCTTTAGAAATCCTAATGGGGTTTAATTTTCAGTCCTATCCTATTATTTCACTCTATTCCTCTTCCATTGCAGCAGTGCAGTAGTGACTTGCTTGCCAAAAACTAGGCACACTTTTGTATCCTATTGCAGTTCTGTACTACAGCAGTACACATAAAATATATGGTTAGTACATACAATGAATCTTTTTTTTTTTTTTTCTTTTTCTGTCTTCAGAAGTGAGCTGGCAGTGTTAAACTTTCTTGTTTAACAAAATCTTCCTCGGTTATGAGAGTCCAAGAAATGAGAACTCTAGAGACTGTGTCTACATCAAGCTGCTGTAGAAGATTTTGTTAAAATTTCCTACCCATACATGCTTAAGCTTACCACTGAGACTTTGTGGAATAACTCCTGGTGGGAATGTGGACTTACAATAGCTCTTGGCTCATACAGGAACAATTATTCACTAATGTCCTTTTAAATAATTTTAAATATAGGCAAACTGTGGTAGTAGCTTAACCAGAAGCATCAGGCATGAAAGCACTAGAGTAAACAGAGTGCTGACATACCCCTACTTTGAACTATTTTTAAAAATGTTAGTTAATGCCTGGAGCACTGCTTACAGTAATGCTCCTGGGATTGTTTAGGCTGGAGAAGAGAATGCTTAGGGAGCACATTATCAACTTGTATAAATATTTGATGGGAGGATATAAAAACGATAGAATCAGACTCTTCTTAGTGGTGCCCTGTGACAGGACAAGAGGTGATGAGCCCAAACTGAAAGACAGGAAAAATAAACACTTTTCTCCTGTAGTTGAACACTGCAAGAGGTTGCCCAGAGAGGTTGCAGAGTTGCCTTCTTTGGTGATGTTCAAAACACAAATGGATACAGCCTTGGGCAACTTGCTTCAGCTGACCCTTCTTGAGCAGGAGGATTGGACTAGACAATTTCCAGAGATTTCTTCCAACCACAATTATTATGTGAAAAACAAAACACCTCTGCTGAGTGAAGTGTCTTCATGTCTAGAAGTTACATTCTTCTGAATTGTGTTCTCTTCTGCATATATCTGTACCGTGTACCCCCCTGCATCTTTAATTGAAAAGAAAAGAAAAGAAAAAAATCCCCAGAACGTTCTAAATCTTAACTGACATCAGATTCATTCCATTATCTGTCAGCTTCATGTATTCCAAAAGCTGCTCCAAGTAAGTATTTGTCAGCTAAACCCTGAGACCTCAACTTCCATCCTCCTGACTGATCCTGCATGTTGAAGTGTTGTTGGTCCTTAGAGTCCTTCCTAACAGCTTGCATTCTGAGTCTAGAATCTGCTATGCCATTCCCTGTATTATATGTACTCCCAAGTTTCTTAATTGCTGAATCTTTCCACACACTGTCATGTAGAGTTTGTGAGAGGAAGTGCCACACATTTGTGACTGTCATCACAAAACAGCCATCTGTTTTCCTTGACAAGTGTGCCTGCAAGTGCCACAGGCTTCATCTGACCATTAGCAGAGATCTCAGCTTTTGTGATGGTATCATTAATGCAAGAGGAATGTTGTGCTGGGCGTTTCTGTAAGTTTTGACCCCTTTCTTGTTTGATAGCTTTCTGCCAAGAGATTTTCCACCTTTTTAGGATCATGTGGCTGCTAGCCTGAAATTCTGTAATGTACTTGAAATCTTGTCACTGTAACTTGCCATCTCCTTGAACTCTTCCAGTTCAGCCAAGGTGAACTGGAAGGGACAATAATTGTCATGGATGTTCTCAGACTGCCTGTGCGGCATGCGCATTTATGCCATTTGCTAACACAGCTATCTCACATTTCATCCCATTTAAAGCTGTCAAGAGGTATCTCTTTGGAAAATCTGTGTGAATATTCTACCATTTTTAAATGTCCTACACACAGACCAAGAGTTAGACAACCTGATTTCACAGGAGAGACTTCTGAATGGAAGTAATTCAGCCCCATGCAGGTTTTCTGTGACATTTATTGTTACCTTTGCCCTTAAGAGGATTCCCCATTTAATTATCATTTTTTTGTCATGTTTCAGCTGGACTTCCTGCAGGGCATGTGGGCTGTAGTAATAGCTGTTGGAGAAACAAAGGGAGAGGTCCACTATGTTGTGCTTTGCCCAGCAGCTAGTCCAGAATGTATGAGTGAAAGACACGTGATCCTGTTACACTATTGTTTCAGATCTCAGAATCTGGGGGCTGAGAGGTAGAGAACAGACCATGAAAGAGAAAGAACAAGCTGGGGAAAGTTCTTGATCTTCCCTACCCTACATTCAAAGAGAAAGACAGTTACTGTAAAACAGGCTATTTCTGTACCATAGGAAACCTTACTGAGAGAAATCACTGAAGACGGGGATAGCCAGAAGAAAAGAGACAATATCTCTATAAACCCTAGAAGACAGAGAATGCAAACTCTCTCTCTCCATTCTCTAGGTGATATCCTCAGATGTTTCTAGAGGTATTCTGTCCCCAGACTTTCTGTTCACTACAAATGCAACCTTTATCATAGAAACCAGGGAAAAGTGAGACCTACCTAATTAACCAGTTCTGGAAAGATTGTTCCCCATCATCATTTCCACTATTTTTTGTCTCACTGCATGTTTTGAATGAATCCTAAATTCCTCTTTATTTCTGAGGGAATGTTCCATTTGCACAAATTAAAAGCTGAAGACATTTTTCTAAAACGTATTAAAACCTATTCCTGCTATTAATTTTATTTCAATACTTTTCAATACTCAGAAATATTAGACAAATTTTAAAACATAAAACCTGATAACTGCAGAATTCATTGCTAATTTCTATAGACTTGCATGTTTCTGGACACAGTTCAAGTAAATGTAAGGATGGAACTGTATACTTAAATAAAGAGAATTTGATTAATAAATAAATTCAGTATTCTCCAGGTTCATATGGATGATCAGTGCAATTCATCTTACCTGTGTTTCTTGTTTTACATTATGTTGCAAAGTCTTCAGTCATCAATATGTATTAGTTCTGTAGAAATTGTAAATATAAAGCTTGAATGTTCACGGTTGAGCAGGAGACATTCCTACTGCCAGATGAAGGATGGGCTGAACTACAGGTAGTCTACAAGCTGCTCAAACTTTTAAACAGAAGGGATGTTAGCATATTTTTTGCCACTGAGTTACAAAAGATTGGAAATGTAATATTTCTGTGGCAGCATAAAATCTGAAGTTGCTTATTAATGCTTGATCAGTACACAACTGCCAAGCTATCTGGCAGTATAAATCTGACCTCAATTTGGCCAGAACACAACAGTGCTTGTGTCAGCTCTGTATCTTATGATGGCTTTATCTTGTTAGAGTGCTACATGACCTGATCTGGCATACACTTACTGGAATAAAGTCACTCCTATAAATAATAAGAACAAATCTAAACCAGAAGAATAAGATGGAGTGGCCTACCTGCAGTGAGCAGGAGTTGTAAGCTGACGTGGTTACAGCTGGGGCTGTTGCAGCCTGCTGTTGCCTGCCACTACCTTTTCCCACGCTACAAGAGACTACAATCCCTTCAGATATGCCACCAAATCCATATGTGAATTTGCACCCTAACCTAGTTTAATTTGAGGGATCCAATGTTAAACATGTTTATGCTAGCCTGGATCATTTCGATAGAAGTAGGTCAGAGAAGCAGAAATACAGACAGGTCTCAAAGGATGGTAATCTAAACAAGCATATATGTAAAACAGTTCAGTATTTATTTATAACTGAGTCCTAATTAGATGTCATGTAGAATTGAAATCGCTCTATGAAGAAATCACAGTGCCTCAGTAACTTTTGTTGCACAATGGCTGAGGAAGAGGTATTTAATAAGACTAATTTCAATCTAGCTTTATTTTTAAATTTGATAGATGCTTTGCATGTTAGCTAGAGATCTAGGATAAAAATAGAAATACATTCACTGCTATAAAAGGTTACAGGTGATAGAAGAAGATTCTGACACATCAAGTTGCAGGGACAGGGAAATTTTGCAGTTCTCTAAATCACCTTATTTATAAGGTCTTCTTAAGCTCACAAATTAATACAACCGAATGGGAGACAGTAACTCCTAGAGTCAAGAATACAGGGCATACTGCTAGAAGAAGTACTATTTTGCAAAGCAGTGACTGACATGAATCAGGATTATAGAAAATAACCCAAAGGAGGCAAAAATCTATTGTGTAATCTATCAGCAGTGGAATATCCAACATACGTAGTTTGCTGTTGCTGTTATAGAAAGTGACAAAATTAAATGAATGCATTAGAGGTGACTTGTCTGTGTATGTATGATATCTTGGGATAAGAGGGCTCTTAAATCTACCACACAAAGCTATATTAAAGACAGAAATTAGACTCAATTTTTTAATAAAGAGGTACTTTAACTGCTGCAACAACTTCTTTTTGAATGTGGTAAAATCATCTCCTTGAAGTCTTTAAATCAAGACAAGATCTATTCAGAGAAAATATATACAGTTCTGCTGGAGGACATAGGCTTTATAGAGTAATCAGTTGATAAAGTGCAGTGGTCCATGCTAGACAAAGTCTGAAAAGATTATTGCAAGAGTATTCTGGTCTGAAAAGCTGTATCTGTTCCTTGGAGATTTTAACTTCAGAGCCACAGAAAATCCATCTTTGTGCGAAGAATTCTGAATTCAGCTATACAGATGTGGTTTTCTGTGAAACTTGCACGTAAGATAGACAAGTTATTGGCACCCATCTCTGAAACAGTTACATATGCTAATTGAGTTGGTGTATACACAGTGCTTGCTTTAACTTTCAATCAAGAAAAGACCTGCCTTCATTGCAGTCTGCTCTCCAGTACAGGCTACTCGGGTGAGGCATGCAAGGTAGTATAGAAAGTACTTGAGCAGCAGTGGAGAATGTTATGTCAAAAGTAATGATTTTAAAAACAACAACAAAACAAAACAACAACAACAACAACTTATTTCAGCAATACAGTGGGTATATTTATCAAATTGCACCAGTAAAGGAAGCTTACTCAGGAAAATAATTCTTCATGTAGCCTCATTCCTTTTTTTTGGCAGAAGATTCAGATTTTTTCTGATGTAACGAATGTACTTTTTCTTACAACAGAAGACATGTATCTCAAAAATGAAAAAACAAGACTAATCTTCTGATGTTATGCCACTTTTCATGCTACACATTAGAAAAACAACAAACTGTTCCTGAAATTTAGATTTGTGTATTCATCTCAGTACAAGCTGCAATGCTTTCTACACTTGAACTGCCCCTTGTTAGTAAACTGCAAAATGCTTGCAGTATCAATGGAGAAAAAACCTTATCTCCAGAAGCATGTGCTCCAGTTCTGAGATGTGAGAAAGAGGCAGGTTGGTAGTTGCATGTATTTTATCAGATTCTCCAGATTTTTAAAAATCTACGTTTACTCTGAAAAGAGCATGTGGATGCATATACAGCATCCACTTTACCACAACTATTTGTTGATGAAATATTTGGTGTGGAGTGAAAACAGACACGTATTTCTCATCCAGGCTGGATGTGGCCCTGGGCAGCCTGCTCTAGTGGTTGGCAACCCTGCCCAGAGCAGGGGGGTTGAAACTAGATTATATTTAAGGTCCTTTTCAACCCAGGCCATTCTATGATTCTGTGATTCTATGATTTTATCTGTTTACTCTTAACTTACTAGTAATTCAAAGATTACTGTTAGAAAAGAAATCAGAATTTACAATGTCCTATGCTGTTTTTCTTGTTAAGATTTTAATAACCAAGGACTCTTCTTTGCTAAAATGTTTCAGCTTTTTGAAAAATCACTTGAAACATGCTGTGTATCCCTTCATAATCTCGGTGGAATTTGCTGCAGTTTATAGCCAAAAGTGTCTTTGGTCCCCATTTGGAACAGTGGTGTGAAAACCAGCTGCCTCAGTAGTAGTTAGTGTAATAGTGTTAAATGGGATATACCATACATAGAAATTAGTTTAGAAAAATTAATTCCTTTTAAATATCATTAATATCCTTTTGGCTACCCTTTAGGGAAGCAGTTACGATTTATCCAGTTTTGTCTTCTCCTGATACTGTTTACACTACTGAGTTCACATCCTATCTTACTTTGCCAGTCTAAGTAGTCTTTGCATATGATTTTTATGAAAAGTAAGAAATGTAGGAAGCTACAAGGTATTAGGTTTTATAGATTCTGTTACCTGATACAACTTTATTCCTTGGAACTATGGTTGCTTTATTATCAAATATTAGAAAAAGAATGATGTATCTCACTATTTCAGCAATTCTCCCTTTGGCAATTACCATCCTTTCTTACATTACTTGAAACTATCCAGAATATATCCTAGAAAATCATGGAAGTATTATACTTTCAACTAATTTGTTTATTTTACCAAGTAGGATGTTTTGAGCTAAGTTTTCTTTTACTCTGTGTTTGTAAGGCATTACACCTGATAATCTAGCTGGAGATCTAACACTAGTTAGACAATTTTGAGATAGTCATCAAATAGTAATTTGGACCTTAAAAGATTTCATGTAAGGATTACCATAACATCACTGTATTACCATAAACCTTTTGTAAAGGAATCACGTAGAGAGACTCAGGACTGTAACTGTATCTTTGGAGAAAACTATATGCAGCATAACTATCCTAGTGTCTGAAAGTATCTCCTTCAGTATTTTGCTTGCAATGGAGATAACAAGATTGCAAAAAACTGTTGGACTGAGCATTAAAATTGTCAAGAGAGACGGACTGGCAAGGAAGGCACACTTCAGTTTCTTGGATGCAACAAGAAATGTCTTATGTTTCTAAGTCATTGACCTTATTTTGGTTATTGACTGTTAAAAACTGAATTGGCTTTTGACAGCTTTCCTTCATCTAAGGATATGGTAACTTGGACTGTAGCAAGCAAAAGCTTCTTTCTAAATGAACATTCAGAATACTGTATGAGAAACCTGAAGTGCCTTTTTGTCAGCAGTGAAAGAATCAACCAGAGCTGCAGTTCCTTGGCTCTGCCTTTGAAGGCAGTTATATACAGTAGACAGAATCTGAAATGCCCTTTTTTCAGATTTAGGAGGCAGGTGAGCATTCCTAGCAACAATTTTCCTAAAGAATTATGTACAATTATAGGAAGGATGTAGGACAGACTTACACAGACACTTAGTTCCTGTTATGTTTTAAAATGTTTATATAGCAGTTGCTCAAAGAAACCTCAGTAAAGAGCAGAATGACACCATTTTAGATATTCATGCATATTCCCAAAATACGTGATCTGAATCAGAGATGTCAAACACTTGGGCTGATAGGCCAGATACTGCGCACTTGATGTATTTAAATAGACCATGTAGTATATTCAAAATGTGTGTTCACTAAAAGGGAGGTTTTTAGTCCTGGTTATTGAAAGGGTGACATTTTGGTTGTAAATGCATTGTGAAGTGGCACAGTGTTCTCTTTCCAGACCTGCAAATTGACTCCAATAGTGACTGAAAACCATGAATCTCTTGTTCCATATTTTGATGAGTGGGTTATATCTCTCTACATTTTTATATGCATCCATCTTTCTGACTCTTCAGTATTAATTTTTAAAAAATGATTTTGAAATAACCTTACAGTTTCAAAGGCAAGTCTTCAAATGTGAAGAAACTTGACAGTTCAAGCAGGATATGAAAGCTTGATTTATTATCAGTGCATATACATTATGATATAGATCTAAATAACGTATGCTGTCAAGCATAGATTTTACTAACATGACCATGTTTATTTATTTATTTGTTTGTTTCTACAGAACCCTTGCCTCATTTAGGGGATGGAAAGTAAGGGAAATAAAAAGCAAAAAAAGAAAAAGAGATAAGAGGACTGAGGCATGATCAGAAGAGGGAACACAAAATGGAACATGCAGATGGAAAAGAAATAGAAAAACAGAGCTGAGCCTAAAGGTAACTTGTTTTTCTATAATGATGAGAAACAATATGTCCAAAGCTATTTTAAAGGTTTATCAGCATAGGAAAGTTAGGTTCATTCTTGCTCAGTTTGATTCTACGTGAGATGGGAGAACACAGCAATTTGCTGCTGCAAATTGCAACTTCCCCAATTACTATCGGGTAGAATAAATGTTGCACTCTGGATAACATCCCTACTCTGAGAGAGAGAAATTCAGAAGAGGTCATTATCAAGAACTAGTTAACTGTGTACTTCTGATCGGCTTAAGTAACCAGCCCCTAGAGCTATGAAGGCCTGTTATCCCATCTGTAAGGATGAATCTCTCCTTCTCTGTAAGAAGAAAATCCATTTGCCTGGCATTATTTTCATTTTAAATGAGTTTATAAATACACTAATTTTACTTCTGCATGTTTTAGTATATGACATTCCTTGTTTGCATAATTGAAACTCCTTTTGATGTCATCACTAAAAGTACTTGTAGTAAAGCATCAAAACCCATCTTCTTTATCTCTGTGGCAAGGGGAATACACAGTGTAGTATCCTTGTGATTAAAATGATAATAAATCATAGATCTTCCAATAGATTAAGCCAAGCAACCGTCATTCCACAAAAGTGGTAGGAGGAGGGAAGAAGAAAAGGGAATAAGGACTTTTTTTGGGGATTTATTGGTATTAGATTTTTGTTCATTCTCCTCCATTTCTTTAACTTACTTATTCCATGGACATTCCCCTCCTTATCTGTTTGCCTTTTTGCCCTTGCCTTGTTCTCTAAGTGAAAACAGACACAGTATGAATAGTTTGATGGTCATTTTTAACTTCACCCTTCATTGTGTTTGTTTTGAGCTAGGAATTATTGGATAATTAAGAATCTACCTATAGGAAGTTGCTATTTAATTAACAGAGAAGGATGAAATATTCCAACTGTGATAGGAAAAGACAAGGAAAGGTAATTAAAAATGGAAAAGTAAATATCAGACGTTAGCAGGTGTTTCACAAATGGTGAAATGACATCTTGTGGTCATATTACCACCATAGGTGCAATTTATTCTAATCAGAAGGCCACTGTAAAATTAAAACTTTTTTTTTTTTTTTAACTAGTTCAGGGTGACTGCCAGAGACTTAGTATGTGAATTTTCTAATCAGAACCATGATACAAAGACAACAGATATTAGTTAAAAAGTTGGCAAGCTTTTCATTTTGGATTTTGACAAATATGGAAGAAACAGTGGTATATATAAATTTTTTAACTTCAATATTTGATGCTATTACAGGCATATAAGCTAAGTATTTCTGTTCGTTTTATTTTTCACACTGCTGAATACTAGATACCAGCTCCTTTGCAGCTGTTTTCTCAAATGCTTTGTTGCATATTTTCCTGATTTCGTTAGGGAATTGTTACATGTATTTTTTTTTTCCCTAAAATTATTGGATACTTTCAGCCTGAAGACACAAACCAACAGATACAGTACATACCTAATTGCTTATTTCATTTGAATATGTAATTGCACAAGCCCTCTTGTACCTTGATCAGACAACTGGCTGGTTTGATTTTACCCAATGTATTTTTATTTCTATTTTAGTGGGCCACGTAATCTGAAGGGACCACCTGTGACTCTGTTAGCAGTACTGATTGTGTCTGTGCATATGTACTCTTGAAATCTACATGTACTGTAGTGGCTGTGTGACAACTCTGATGCCAGTGTGCATGGCAACATATTGTTCAGAGTGGTTCATAATGCTCAAATACTTGCTGAGCATCTTTGGTGTTTTTATAGCTATTACATAGATGTATGATATCGGAACTAGACTGCCCCCAGTGCTCCAGCTAATTTATTTACGATTAAGTTGAGAATATCTTCAATTTACTGTAGAAGTGACTGCAAGTAAGTGTTGCCTAGGATCTTATTGTTCTGTTTGTGTCCTTTTAATATCCCATACTCAATATTATCGAGTGGTCTGTACTCACACCACCCAAGGAATTTCCTCTTACATTGAAAAAGCATAGCTGACTAGATCATGCATCCTAAACAAATGAAAATTATTTATTTACAAAACAGGAATTATTATAAAGCAATCAAACATGACAAACAATTAGAAAATTATTTTTCCAAGTTAAGAAAATGACAGAAAAAATCAACTTTATAAATTCTTTTGTCTCTATATTATATTTTCTGAGTATTACTGAAGTGGACAGATATCATTAAAAAGTCCACCTGTTACTGCAACAGGAAAAGCCTTGCCAGCAGATATTGAGAGGTATATTCAATGTCTTCTTCATTAGATTAGAGTCTGAGATCTAGTGACTGCTTTCCATAGCTCCATTGCACTTAAGCACACGTACGTCTTGAAAAACTCCATCAAGAACAGAGATTTGCAGGGATTTGGCATGGTTTCTTCTTGAGGAAATTGTTATGTATTTATATTTGATGTCTCCTCCTTATAGACATTGGTGAATAAGTGATCTGCTTTTACATGTCACTTTGAAGTTTGAAAATCTTGGAGAGCACATAAGTAGAACTGTAGCACACCAAGATCTTTTATCTAGGACAGATCTGTACTTCAGGAAAGAACCTTTGTCAGTCATTTAACTTCAGAAGCATATTCCCCCTTACAAGTTCACTCGAGAATATGCTCTTAACGCTGCTGTTCTCAAATGTTTGTTGTATTTGATCTTAGCAGCTATAACCATACAGTAGCCAACAGATGATTAGCTATGTCCAGTAAAAATCAATGGCACAGTGCTCAACAGAGGCCATGTGCAGCCTCTGAACGCCATGGTGATGATGATTCTTGCTGATTTTTACTGGATTTCATAGACTACAGAAGATAATGCTATTGGTGCAATTATTCTCAGTAGAAGTCACAGACAAAATGTTTGAGGAGGATTGTAACAGAGAAATAATTGGCTATATATATATATTTTGTCACAGGGACTCAGAAAACTTGCAGCGATAGAAATGAGCAAGGCAGCACCTGGAATCAACCAGCAATCTCTGCAAGAAATCTAAGGAACCAGGTAGAATGTTGTTACACGTACTGAATAAAATGGTGGGTCTTCTTAAAATCTTGCCTCTTAATGATCTGAATATTGTTTTCTTTATGGTACTAATAACAGGAAATAACAGTTCTAGTGATAATATAAGTGGTAATAGTGAAAATAACGGTGTTAGTCTTAAAGTGAATGACCTTGAGTCCCTACTTTTTCCAGAGCAGAGAACGGATTAGACTTAGAAAGGTACAGATGTCTTGAAACTGAAGTTTGGTTAAAAATGTAGACAAAAAGCAGTAATTTTCATCATGATTTTTTAATTTTAGGCCTGTTTAAAAATGTAATCTTTGGGACATTGCTCATAAAAATTCAATTTCATTTTTCAGTATGTTTCAATTAACCATTGCTTTATTTTCTTTAAAAGGTACTGTTCATAGTGCATTGTTGAATAGCACCACTGATATCAGTAGCCACTAGTAACTATAGTCTCAGAGGTAAACAACAGCTTTGGAAATTACTGCAATAATCTGTAAATCTATAATACTTCCACTTAAGGAAAACAATTTTCATTGAGAACGAGTGAATTTTCTTAAACTAAATAGAACTGACCTGAACATTTTTGCTTACTCAAAACCCCTGAAACTTACACAATCTCAGAGAAATACCGGTAAACATATTGTAAGTTTTATTTCTGTAGTTAGTTCTGTGCTTCCAAAATGTGGAAGAACCAGATGTACCAAAATGCCAAAGCAAGGCAAAATCTGACGGTATTTCTGTCTGTACTGTGAGCAAGGAAGACTAAGGATATTGTGAACTTGGCCTCTGGAGGTCGGTGCTGCCTTGTTCCTTAGACTATTGTAAGAATGGTTCAGAGAGAAGATACCGAGAATTTCCATAGGAGAATATTTCACAATCCAATAAGTTTCACTGTCAGTATTTCTTCTTGATATTCAACCATTTTTTTTTTCTTAATCCTTTTCATTAATCCTAGTTCTTCTCTCTTATCTTTGTTTAATCCTAAACATTGTTTTTATTACTTTGCTTTTGCCTGAATTAAATACTTGAAAAAAATAATACAAAAAATACAATTCTACCTGGAATTTTGCAGGCTGAGGTCATAATATGCTAATTTATTCAGTTGTCTGAATGCCTCTCTGTTAGTGTTGTCATCCTTGTCTATGTGGTACTTACAGTAATGACAAAAAAGCCTTCACGCGGTAATCTAATGGGAAGAACTCTAACAGTCTACCTGTAAACAGCTGTCTCTCTCCTCTCTTCTTCCACAAAGGGAAGATACATGGCAAAAACATTGCATTGTGTTGCTTACTGGTGTGCAGTTTGAAGCTGTGCTGTCACTTAGTATTTCCCTTTGCCGAACATTTCTAGATGGTTGAGATTAAAGTGTATCAAGTGAGCATTTTATTTGACTTCTAGTGAGGTAGTTCTAGTATGTTAATTTCCCATTCACTGGACTCTTCACATAGCTCAGCGTGGCTGCAGAGTACACAAGACATACCTCAAGCTGCTGCTGAATTACCTTTGGAGTTATAAAAGCAGTAAATGCATGATTACTGTTTGTCTTAATACATTAAAAAGGAGATGTGTAATAGGCACTTCAACAAACAGGCAGCAATGAAATGACAATTACTGTTAGCAATTCACCTTATCACCTTTCTGTAGCCCCATTCAGTACTCCTTGTACAAAGCTTATATAAGTGAGAGAATAAGCTTAGATCAGTGAGAGAATAATTATGTAATTAGGCAAGAAAAACAGAGGAGTGTTTGCTTACAAAATAATAAAAGGTTTCTCTTTTTTATTTTCTGTGGGGTTCATGCAATTTGATATTGATAACAATCAGCACTTGTACCCTGCAATAAGTTTTCATTCTAAGGAAATCTAGAGAGCTTTGAAACTGTATGCAACTGCAGATATTCATGTACCCATAATTAAGTTCCATTAAAAATTCATATAGCCATTAAAGTTCACGTTTGTGCTAAACTGGTAAAGATTGGTAAGATAATATCTCTAAATTGCAATTCTCACTGGAAAGTAGAGAGTAAATACGTAAAATAACAGAAGTACTTCAGGTTTTCAGAGAACATAAAGGTGCTGAAGTTGACCTGCTGGACCTGCTGATTTTTTAATTACTGTGACTAGTCCGAGACTCTGTTTACATGTCATGTACAGTACTTCTACCAGAGAGTTCCTCTGCTAGAAGTAGAGAAGTAAAATCCTGCTGCTAGCAGTAGAACACATTCTGCTAGAAGACCATGGTGGGGCAACAGTTCAGTAAAGACAAATGTTATTTCTTGAATCATTTTTGTTCACTGGATTCCCAAACCTCACCATTCAGGAGTACATGTAATTTAGGAATGCAATTAAACAGATGGATCTTAGACCCATCTTCTGCTGTTTTCCTGAGTATGTCTGAAGCTGCAATCTCAACTCAGTTGCCAGAGTCCAGGAACCAATGTACTTCCTTCATGGATCGATCCTTAAACGGGGCTTCAGACTTCTTTCTTTTTTCTTATGTGTGACAGGAATTAAACAGAAAGTTCCAGCAGATCGACTTTCCTGTGTTCATTATCAGAACAGTTGCAGATAGGCAAGGAACAGAATGGGCCACCTGAGGAACATCTGTATGCTGTATAATTAGAAAGGCCAGAGGCCTATTTCCTGTTTCTTGTCCACCCACCCTCCCACAAGACACCAGAACACTCTTTGTCTATCTTGAAAACTCCCCTGAAGGAGGCGTAATTCTTTACAGTAGCAGCCAGAAACCATTAGCAACAGCAGCAGTACAATGAAAAGGATTAAAGCTGCTTCTAGCTACCTCCAGTGCTGCTTTTGTAAAGTCATCAGGGGTTCCTGAAGTAGACTCATGCATTGCAGACAAAACAGCTTCTTCCTTTAATTGCAGTATAAACATATGTCAGTGTGTGTGTGCAAGTTAATAGGTGTGTTTCAGGTATGGGGCAGGAGAGACTGCAAATGGGCAGAGAGGTTCAGATGAAGTGGGCAGCACTGCTAACTCCAAACACTAAAATATCCTAAACAGACATCCTTTTGTTAGTTCTTAAAAACAGAGACTCTTTCAAGATTTTTTGTGTAACATTATGGGCAAGAAGCTTGTTACTTCTGCTTTTGTTTCTTCTTTTAAAATGAAGTTTGAGATTCTAAAATAATGATATCACTTCAGAAGCTGGGACTCCTAAGTATAAAAAATCAGGAGATGTGATGGTGGGTTAATCCCAAGGTGCTTGCTCAGTCCTCCTGCACAGTGGAGCAGGGGAGAGAGTAAGAAAAGAAAAAGCAAGAGAACTTGAGTCAAGATAGAGGTAGTTTAATAAGTGAAGGAAAGAGGAAGAAAAAAAAAAAAAACACACAAAACAAGGGGTGCAAAGGCAGTCACTCAGCATGTTAAGTACATAAGTAGAGTGATAACCCAGACAGTCTTTGAGCAATGGGTAATTCCCTTGAAGCCCCCTCCCCTGAGCATGGCATGGAATATTTCTTGGGTCAGTTTGCATTCCAGCTACATCCTCTCCCAAATGCTTGCCCATCCCCAGCCTACTTGCTGTGGAAAATGGGAAAAAGACAAAGCCTTTTCCCACATCCTTCCTGCTGTGAGAAAAAGAGAAAGCCTTGACACAGTGCAAGAACTGTTCAGCAACAACTAAATCATTGGTATGTTATCAACACTGTTTTAGTCTCAAATCCAAAACACAGCACCATATGGGCTGTTATAAAGAAAGTGAACTCTGTCCAAGCCACATACAGTACAGCTGTCTGTACTCAGAGGGCAGTTTGACATGAAAGGGCAGATACATATGGACATAAAAGCAGAAAATGAGGCCTGAAAATAGAGATTAAAAACTTTCTATAAAATGAAGAAAATTAAGTGCATCTAGCAAAGAGAAAGTTGGAAAGACTGACAGAACAATGTAAGAAAGATGGGTATTGTGTAAAAAGATGCAGAAAACCAGAAGGTAAAGAAAGAAGAGAAGGAAAGACAGGGAATCACTTTGCAAGATCAAGAAAAACAAAACATGAGATGCCGAGGCAGGAGAGGCACAGAGGAATATGCAGAAGGATAAAATAAAAGATAAGTAAGTAGAAGATAAGAAAGACTAAAAGGAAGGTGAAAAGCATCAGTGGAAATATGATAAAGAATATATATTTTACCATTTTTACCATAAACCTATGTGTACTGTTGGAGGGAAATGGCAGGTAGCAGCAAGAGAGGGCTACTTTGCAAGGGAAGGCAAACTGGGAGCAGAGGGCAACAGCAGGACAGGCAGCTCAGCATCCTCACGGACAAGATCAGAGTCTTCCTGTATACGAGCAAAAGGAACCGAGCACGTCTGGTGGCAATAAACAGGGCAATTTTTAGATTTAACAATAAGGGAAATAGAAATATCAATATATCCCACTTTCTCATGTATGCATAACAAGTGAGCTAATAATTCTCCCTTTTTTGTGTTTAAATTGTTCAACAAAAATAATTAATCCCACTTCTCTGTAGCTCTCTGACAAATTACACTAAGACCCTTTTAGTTTTTCATTTGTTTTCAAATATTATCACTCTGCTTCTTTGAAACAAGTTCTTGCTTCTTTATAACACCTTTCTAGTAGTGCCATTCTCACTCTTGAAATCCCAGACCTCTTTAATATGATTTCTAGTTTCATTGCTATCAGATTCCTTTATCAGTAGATTCTCCTTCAGTGCTTCGGGTTGTAAACACAATTTTCTGGATACATAGGGCTGAACATTAAGGACCGCACTGCCAAGTATTTACAACTTTGTCAAAACAAATTATATTTTGAATTACTTTGAGATCCACCTTTTCATCCTGTCAAAAGAGAGACATTTATTTTATTAGAAATGATAGGAATTTTACAATTTAAATTTGAATCACATGAGGAATTGGGCTACTGTTTGTGTCAATTTTGAGTGAAACGAATTAAATTCATTTCAAAATGCAGTTGTGCAGTTTTTGCCATTTTCCTCTTGCAGATATCCCATGCAGGATGTATCAATGAAACACCATTGACCTCCTAAAAACTCTTCCAACATGAATTATCCTTTAATCATTGATATCATAATTGATTAATCCTCCTATGACCATTGGATATAAAACTGGCCTCTGCAAGCCTGGGGTACTCTATGGACAGTAAATACACCTTGCCATAAAATTTTAGGAAATATTATGAAGATCTTTTTTACTTAATTTTTAGAAGATTGATAGTGGCTAGGGTAGGTTGCAAAGAAAATTAATTCAAGGTAGAATGTGCTCATTGTGTCACTGAGGGTTTAATCCAACCAAGCTTTAATTATCACCTTTCACTTTAGGTAATTGTAGATGATAGTTATACACATCTTTTTGCTTTAATGAAACTCAAGTAAAAGGCTGCTTAAAACTACAATGCCATGTCAGAAAGGTTTTAGTTAGGTAATGCTCAAACAGGAGGTGTACATTTGTGAAAAACCTGAACATGACTTCTGTGCTTCTGAGATAGATCTAAGGAGAGAATTTTTAACTGTGGTTTGAAAGGGACTCAGAATTTGTCAATGAGAACTTTGGTGTTCATTTGTTGATCTTTATTTTCTGCTGCATACAAGACCTTTTATATTCTTGTGTACATTAAGAGAATTGCATCTTGACTTGATCACTTTTTTCCCTTAGGCCTTCATGCAAAAGTGCAAATTCCAGCAAAATACTCACATCAAAAGTGATAACAGTAATTTATATAATAACTTAAATAAGACTTGGGCATATAGCTAAATAGCAATGGAAGCTGAAATGCCTAGAAATGCACGCAGTCTGAATGGTGGTTGTCAATTTAGAGAACACTTGGAAGAAAGATTGATATGGGTTTATTTAATGCATTATTTTGAATTACTATAAGCACCCTTCATAACTCACATAAGAACACAAACCTTGTCTTACAAGACTGTTCATCTTTTGTAAATATGAAAGCCATAGAGGCCAGTCTGCTTTCAGTATTCAGCTGATATTACCCTAAAATTTTCATATCTGGTTTATTTAATAATGGCATTTATTTTCTGCATACATTATAGCAGCTCTTTTGATATTTTTATTAATATGTAAAAATAAATGCATCTTTCACTTTGAAACTAATTAAATTTTACATATTGATAGAGAGCGTTAAGGAGGATAAAAAATACAGACCAATTTTCCATCAAAACATACTGTATTATAACATCAGAGGGTTGCAAGCTATATTCTGAAAAGCTATAAACATGCTGTCTGCCAGTACAATTAAAGTTGTTTTAATAACTATCTTCCTTTTTTCAAATATCATCCTGAAGAAAAAATGATAACCAACTCAAAAGTAAAGAAATGTGTCCTTTCAGATGGTTTTGAATTAAAGCATTATTCAGAATTGACAAAGGAAAACATTTTATTCTGAAAATTAGTTTAACAAATTTCTAGATGTTTTTACATTTTTTGTTTGTTTTCATGAAAATTAGAAGCCAAAAATAAATAAAAAATAAAAAATAAAAAAAAAAAAGAGAAAGGACTCTCAGTCTTTGGTTTTGTTCCAACAAAAAACAATCCATAATCCATAAAAAGAGATGTGGCCTTCAGTTGGGGCAGACAGATGCATTGTATTTCAGCAAGCTGTGAAAACCCAGGAGATTATATTGGCCTGTTATTCATCTGTTCTGAGTTTTTAGGTGCGATTACCATAATAACTTAGTTTGTTACTCTTAATGTTCTCTGTTTGCTTACATGGAAAGTATGTGCAAGGTGTGCAATGTCATTATTTTTATGACTAGGTGTAGCCAAACAGCTGCACTAAGCTAACTGCCAACTGAGATAATAGTTTGGGAAAACAGGCAGAGAGAGGTCAGAAAAGTTTTGATACAGCAGCAAGGATTTACCCCTTTTTCACATCAGTTTCCGTAATCTAGAGATCATATTAAATACAACTCCAACTAGGAATGGCACAGCTGTCACAGCTGTCCAAAGAAGGCATATGACTCCTGTGTTCCCAGATTTGCACTTGCTTGCTGCGGTCCCTCCAGAAATGACCCTACTTTTTCTTCTCACTGCTTAAATGTCATGATAGTATGCCCAAAACCAGAGCCTGAATCCCAGCAGGCCTCTATCAAGCAACCTAGTTACTCTTGGCTATTGTTAGTGGACCTCCTGACAACTAATGTGGTCTAAATTCCTTTCAGCTTCCAAACCTTGTAGTTGCTTCACCACGCCCCACGCATCCTTCCTAGTTCTTTCTATAGCAGACTTCCAACCCTTTCTCTTAGCTGCAGTTTCCACCTCACTTTGATTCAAAATACCTTGCTGTTCCCACCATTAAAGCTGTCCTCTAATATACTGTCTGATCTGTTTCCAAGATAGCACTTACTGCCAGAAACTCAGTATACCTCTTGCTGTCCCTTTCTTTAGAATTCATTAGAATTCATTTTCTCTACCAGATCTGCTGACAGAACTGCAACTACTAATTAGAAGCTAAATCAGTCCATCACATGATCCAGATTAGTGTAATATAGTCATAACAGTGTGTGGCTGGCAGGTTTAATGTTGCTCTTTAGTCCAGATCATTTTTACAGACTAGACTAGGCAAGAGGCGATGAGTGTAGACTGTCAACAGATCTGAAGGAACAGCAGGAGGCTCTGTCAAGAAAGCAGTGATGAGTAGGTGAAGTTGGTAGCATCTAACAACAGTTTAACTGCATTCCAAACAGGGTGTCTGACTGCAGTCTGATTCCCACTAAGTCCTTGTCAAGCTCTACTATTCCACTTTTCTTTGGAAACCTCCTTCTACTTGTGATCCCTGCCCCATCTGCTAAGCCTTTATGCCATCTATCCCTGACAAACAGCTTAGATAGAGCTGCCACCAAAACCCAGCTTGACTAACAACCTGACATTTGTACAGAGTTGTCTAATGCATCTAGAAAGCTGGGATAAAAGACTTGAGTAAAGCCCTTCTGAGATTTGTAGCACATTCGTCTGCCTGAGTTTCATTTTGAAAATATGAAGAAACTCCGTGTTCAACAGAAGTTGACATGTGGAATCTTCTGTTATTTGCAAAACAAGTGGTGACAGCCGGAACATAACACAGCTCTCAGAGTTCAAAGTATCTGCACTACAATTAATTACTTACTGTGATGTTCACTTTGCATGAAACTCTTGTCTCAGTAATTGAACACATCACTGGGGGAGACAAAGATGTAATTTGCTACTGCTGACTGTATCTGGTTATGTTTAGCCTGTAAAACTGAATCAGTCACTTTATTGGATATGGTTTGGTTTATTTTATGCAGAGCTTCTTCTGCCATTTCTGCTTTTCTCAGCATGGGTGCCCCATGTTTTACACTCTGTGTTTTTAATTCAAAGTTTTTTTTTTTCTTGTTCAGCAATTTCATTGCCTGTCTGAAAAAAAATTATTACCAGTGTCCAGAGAAAGATTTGTGATGGTTACCAGTCTGGGGTTTAATCCGCTTTTTATGTTTGGAGTCCAACTCATATTACATCAATAATTAAAGCATATTTACATTTGCATAGTACTCATTTCTCCTCTTTCATGTTAGTAAATGTTGGTCAGTATCTGGATGCAAGGAAAGACATGTTAGCAAAGACACCTCTCTTGCAAGAAAAACCCACAACAACAACAAAACTTTCCGTTCATCAGGATACAGCATTATGTACAACCATGTACTCTTCTTGACTGTATGAACTTTCAGTATTTTTCGTAGTATCAGAGCTTCTTCTACAGAGTATCAGAAAGGTCTCCTGCCCAGCTTGGCAGCTGGTGAACTTTCCCATCTGCTTGAGAAATTAATCAAGATCTACTACTACCTGGGCAAGTGCTTTAACTAAATGGATATTATATAGGAGATAAGCAAGACCTCCTTTCTATGTGTCTTAAAATGAAGGTTACTAATGTGTTTTGTGAAAGGAAGAGTTCCAGTCTATTGGCATGCTCTGCAACTGGTACCGCAGTAAGACACTCAAGGATGGGAGGATAATGTAGGCTTGACCAAAGAGTGAGCTGCTCTTGCTAATGCACTCCTGGACACATGTAGAAGCAGAATTCTGACTCCTTAGGAAACTTGAAGGTTAAACAAGGAGATAGATAGTTATTTCAGATGCCTCCAAGCACGGACAGCAGCTGTCAGTGGGTGTGTTGGATTGTAGTTTTGGATTTAGGAGCCTCACTTCTGTTCAAGTCTTGCCCCAGGCACCAAAGTCCTTAGTTGGAGCTAGCCCCAGAACCCCAGCTGGTGCACATCAGTAGAGATCAGTTATGCTGAGAAGCATCATAGCACATGACCCTACTTGCTGCAGGCAGAAATAATTTCACTTGCTGTTGAAATGAGCTGGTCTAGAACAAGCAGATGAAGAAGCTGTCTAACAATACAAAAACATACACAGTGACATTTAGGTCTGGGATTCCTCTCTAACTCAAAAATTGCAAAAATGTGTTTGTTTTATTTCTCTGATTTTTGGGGGTTTATCTCATCAGAGTCCCTAAGAACTGTTGCAAGTTTCAAGGTTAACATTATTTTTCCCCATAGCATCTGTCTTGCCAATACCACTTCTTCTGACTCTTTATATATACCTATATATTCCTGTATCTGTAGGAAAATCAGCATAAAAGTCATAGCTGGTGGTAGCAGCTCCAATAACATGTCAGAATGGATCAAAAGGAATATGGTATCAGAATGAGGAGAGGTTCTCCGGGCTTCTTACACTTCCTATTCCTCCTGAAAGAAGCCAGTGTAAGGCAGACATATGCAGCTCTGGGTGCCTGTGATGCACTTGCTGTAAGAATTCAACTCTCCAGGACTGGCCACCAGGCACTTCCACCAGCAGGAAAGCCTGTTGAGAAATCAAAGTGATTTGAATTCAGTTTTATTTTGCTTTCTGGAATAATCAAGTGACTTCATATCTTACAGAGTTAATCCAAACTTGTTAGTTCTTTAAGAAGTCCTTCTTGGATGGCAGCCCAGGATAGTATTATATTCCAGGGCCAAGAAATAAAGCTTGAATAATTTACAGTGTGAAAGATAGAAAAAAAATATAATGTTCACATACTGTGCTATAAATTTGAAAAATATCATCAGGCTTTCAGCCAAATGCCATAGTATGCTAGAAGTGCTTATGCCACGTATGCATAATAATTCTTGTTAACACTGAATGGAACTGTTGTTACTGATCATATTTTGTTTGGAAGAGATTAGCAGTGAGTAACTGAAAAGTGCCCAGAGCTTGGTTTTAAGATTGCTTTATTTGTCTGCAGTTTGAATGGCAGTTAAAGCTTATCAGGTGGGATTTTTTGTGTGTGATTTTTTTTTTCACTAGCAAATGCAGTTTGTTAAAAAAAAAAAAAAAAGTCAATTTCCTTTTATCAAGCTCCCCTCTTAGAAGTCACGTGGTTTATATACACAGTTAAATATTCTTTAGCTCATGGCAATTTAATAGCCTGCTGCTAGAAATCAGTGGTTAGGTTAATTACATGGAAGATGAAGGCCACAAGTTCAAATCTTTTGTAGTAATTGATGCAACTTTCATTCCATGCAAGCGCCATTATCACTAGATTTTCTGAAACCTATTTTTTCTGCTAGCTTCCTCTTGAGTAAAATTCTTTTTCTGTCTCTGTCTGCTAATAGTGATTGCTCCTGTCAAGAGGAAATTCTTCTGAACCCTTATCCTCTATTTTTTTGCTCTAGCAGTACCAGTTTTGGGTTGTAATGATCGGTATTCTGTGCCCAGTGGAATAGAATAGGGAAGCTGTTCTACCTGAGATATTTGTGTGAAAGTGGAATAACAGAAATATAATGAATATGGTTAAACAGAGTACAGTATCATGTCTTTAGGGACTAGTGATAGGATTTACTACATTACCCATAGCTTGGAAAGTGACAGAGAAGGAGTGATATTTCAGAAACATTGTTATTTCCATCCTTTTGTTCCCAGCCCCCTTTGTCACAAAGATAGGCAAAACAAGATAAGACTTCAAGAAATATGTAAGAATTATAGTGTTAGGAGCATAGGTGCTGATATGAGCATGCTTTGAAAAGAAGCAAGACAAAAAAATAAAATCTAAATTTCATGTCCACTTACTCAGTTTTCTGCCCCAGGCAAGCTTTTTTTTTTTTTCTCACAAACAGTGTGCAAGTCTTTACTAATACACTGGTAAGAATATCTAAGAAAAAGCGGAAGTAGTGCTGCAGTACCAAAGGAAGTTCTCTTTCTGAAGGTTTATACATAGGATTGAGAGGATCTAGGTCAATAAGCAGGTGAGAGTGACTTGAAATATGCACATCACATCTGTGAGAGAAAAAAGCAACACCTGTTTACCTGCAGTTGGCTATGGACCATTTGTAGTCTTGTTAAAACTCTGTCCTCGTGAGTCTGGCAGCCTTCCTTTGTACTTGTCAAAATGATTATGATTGTTTAAAGTCAGTAGTTAGGAAATTAATACGTGGAACCTAGAAAATCTTTTTTATATCCCAATCCCTAACCAGAAGAGCAAAGTAAAAAGTGTGATAGCCAAGTATTTTGAAGTGTAGTAAATAGAATAAATGGAACAAAATACCGTTTCTTTGATTTCAAACCTTTTAGATTACAAAATTCACAGTGATGGACAGACAAAATGGCTCTCCATTCAAATGCCTCATTGGCCTTCTGCCTTCATTCAAACCCCAGGAAGTTAGGAACTCCTCTGGCTTCAAATAGTGTTGCAGTGATTCAAGTGATATTATTTCTGATAGTGAAAATGTAACTGTAGCTGAACTTAGGAGAATTAAAACCCACACTCCAGTTGATTATATTAACTTTGCTCTTCCAGAAGTAGTTACTGTGCACAGCTCAGCCTGCTTAGTTTGAATATGTCAACAGTGTTCCTGGCTAAAGTACTGTATTTACACAAGAACAGGAAATCCAGATGAACAGCAGAATCCATTATCTGTATTTTTCTCCATGTAGCCCAGTCTGGGTGTGCATGTTACATGTTTCAAAGTGTAAAGGTGAAACAAACCAAGATCTGTTTATTATCAACTGCTGTCAGGGCAAGTAAAAGACCATACCCAGATTATGGTATCTGAATAGTGAGGGCAGGAACTAAGCTTATGTTTCCCTGGCATACTGTGTTCATGGATAATCATCATCTAAAAACAACCACAGTAATTCACTGCCTCAAATATCTAAAAATTAATGTCCCCTGATAACTGAAAGCAATCCTACCCCCACCTGCCCAAAGTCTTTAACAACTATGCCCTCAAGATTTCACATTGATACTGACCTGCAGTTTGAATGAATAGCCCACTGTGTTTCTTATAGGAAAACGCTTAAAAAACAAAAGTTCCAGTAAATGATATTTGATATCACTTGCAGCTTTGAAGCTTAAGCTTGAAGCTTAAGCTTCTTCTTCTTTTTTCTTTTTTTTTTCTTTTTTTTTCTTTTTTTTTCCCTTATATATATATATATAGTTTTTTTTCCCCTTAAAAGTGAATTTCAAATGCATCCATACTGGCTAGTGACATACGTTGTATGGTAATGTTTTTATTCTCATTCTTCAGGAAGAGGACAAATGGCAGGTGACAAGGACTCTAATTTCACTTTCTTCAGAGAGCCCAGCCTTATGAGATAATTGTTTTGCACCAAAGCTCATTCAATCCATTAATTCTTCCCTTAAAGAGTAGGTTGTATCGGAGTGCCATTTGTAATTGCAGAGAAGTAAAAATCAATCAGCTAGTTCCTTGAGAAATACCAATCGGTTCCCAGTGTGGATAAACATGTAAAACAATGACATGGCTCTTGTGCAAGATTAACGCATCTTGGATCCATGAGTCATTGGGCCATTGTCTTTCAATGCAATTTGGAATAACACCAATATCCTGAAATTTGCAATGACTCTTCTAAGTAACCTTTTTCTGCATAGAACCATCCTGTAGCCTTATCTACAAATGCTGTATGAAATAAGAAAGTGTGTCTCAAGGCAGAAATAATTTTTGAGATCAAAACCGTGCTAGCTAATTGCACCATCAACTAGTAACTGGTGTTCAGTTTAACCAGCATCTCCAGATAATTTCAGCTAATGTTACTACAGAAGAACCTAAGACTGTGAAACTAAGATTAAATTAAACACACATAGACACACTTTTACTGGGTTGCTGATTACTACAGGAATGAAAAAAGGCAGAGCTGTTACTAGCCCCCTCATGATGTTAGTTCATCTCCCCAGGCTGGCTGTGATCTGTAGCTACGTGGATATTGAAAATGTAACACATGTTGAAGGTGAGTCAGAGCAGATTTCACCATAGTCTTTTAGTAGTGCAGTGTATGTAAAGTTCCTGCTTATCATTCTCCACTGCCTGTAACTCATAGTAGCACAAAGTAGCTATAAAATGGCACAGAATCAGCTTGGTCATAAATTACTCCAGAAAATTCAGAAGAGTGGAAAATATGATCTTTTCTCTTCCACCAATTCCCATACAAAGAGTTTGATTGTACCAATAGAGAGAAAGTACTCTCTCTGTCCAACATGCCAAAAAGCTTCCAGAAGGTGATTTTAATGAGTATTTCTACTGACCTTCTCTCCCACATGAATCTGGGCATTCCATCAACTTTAATTCTTCATGATTCTTCTGTAAATACTTCATGTTGTCAATTACAGGCTTTTCCTCCTGTAGTGCTTGAAGCATGTCATGGCCTTTCAGGCCACACTTTCTGCCACATTTTTACTCATCACAGTCTCAGTAGTGTCAGGTTGTCAAAATGAATAAAGCTTTTGTAACACCTCACTAAAGAGGTGTTTTCTGAATTTTTTTTTTTTTTAGGCTTGAGGAAGGTTAAATTGGGTGACAGCTAAAATGGGTGAACTATTTAATAAGCTGTTAACTGTTTTCTAGCATGGTACAAGGAGGTCAGTTGACTCCACACTGTCCTTTTAATTGATCTCAATATGCATAGCCACCCACTGAGCAGCTGAGAAAGGTACAGTACTTTGCTTATCATTTTGTTCTGTGATTCTTGGCCTGCAAAGGCTTCTAAGATCTTTTCTGAATCAATTCTATTATTTATCCTTTAAGGAAGGTTTAGCTGAGACCAGAGATTAGGGTCTCATTAAGTTAAACCCTGACTCTTCAAATCTTTCCCATTTAAAAAGTTTATCAATTTCAGTCCATCTTCCACATCTTATACTAGTTGGACAGTGTATCTAGTGAAGATGAAGTGTAGGTTTTCTTTTTATTTTCACCTCATCTTACAGTAATTGTATCCTGGATCTGATGTGTGGATTTAATTGTTTGTTTGGTCAAATTGGCTTAAGAAATTACTTCTAGTACCATAGTCTGTGGAAGCCACTATCATATAACAGCTTCTCCCTCTAGGCCACCTTACCTGCTCCTGTGTCTCAGTGACCTCCAAGGACAACTGAAGTGGCATGGGAATAGGGTGTGAGGTTGGATCCATTTATAATTCCCAGTACCTCTTCCCACTCCAAGTTTTTCTCTGAGCAGAGGACTCCTGTGACTGCTGAAGCTTGGAACCTGTAGGAGGGCATGGGGAAAATGTCAAGATAAAGGTTGCATTGCTGCATAATAGCAAACACTGTATTTAAAAATGTGAAGAATAAATAGTTATATATGCAACCGTTGGTTAACTAGTGTACCTCAATAGTGTGCATGAGGATAGTGTCTATGAATGAGGCACCACAGCTATGGATCTACTCTGTTCTCACCCTGGATGCTCACCTACAGCTTCATGTCTGGCTTGGGACACCTTGTGGCAATTTATAAGCAGCAAAGCCAAAAGACATGTCACGAAAGACAGTAATATCTGAAAGGACAAAATAGGATTAATATAGTTCAGTGAGCTGCATAGTGGACTATATTATACCAGCATGTACACAAACTTGATTTGTACTGGATATTCTGTCCAGCTGGCATGAGCCAGCACTACTCAGACTCAAACTCAAACACAAACTCTGTATGTGCAGTTTTGAAGAAAAAAAAATAATCCTCTGTGTACATAAGAATTCTAGTTGCCAAAGTCATAAGCAAAGCTGGAGCTGTGTCCTTGCTAATACGTGCACACACACAATTGACTTGTAGAATCATCCACTTTCTAAAACAACCTTCCAAATGGCTGTGTTTTTATATGTGTTAGCCCTTGGAAATTTCTTCTTGGGACTGATGGGCACTGCTGATAAATTTCCCTGTGGCCCATTGATCCTTAGGAGTGTATTTAAACAACTCTTTAAACTTTTCTTCTGGGTATGCCCCACAGGCAATTCTCAAATGCTCACAGCTTTTCAAATGCTCAAATCAAAGTAATCTGAGCTCATTCTCTGTGCCTCAGTGATGATTATTTTCATGCCATATTGCAAGTCTGACCTACATTTTGTCTTCAACCTCCTTTCCTTAGGCACAGAATCCAGAATCATTACTTCTTCTTAAATAGTAAAAAAAAAAAAAAAAAAAAAAAAAAAAAAAAAAAAGCAAAAAGCTACATTTTTATTTACTGTCTTTTCACGTTTGCTTAGATAGAAAAAAATATATTTCTAAAGTACCTATGGCATCATATTGCTCTAGATAGAGTTATTCAAACAGTTTGACCAGTTGAGTGTGATATGTCAGATCCTCAACTAGAATGGAAGCCAATGATTGTTCTGGGAATCTATGATTTGCCAGCACTATGATTAGAGTGTATGAGACAGGATCATATGGGAGAGTCCCACAATCAGTGCCCGGGACTTGACAAGTGTCTGCAACACAAGACTGATTCTAGGAAATCTGAAAGACTTGTGGTGGTATATGCCAAGAGTGTGATCTAATTAGCTTTGAAGCATTGCTTTAGATAGCATTTTTACTTCATGCTGGGCTGGTTTTAGATTATGCTATTTGGGCTCACCCTTTATTTGATGAGAATTAGCATCTCCCAATAATACTTTTTTTCTAGTGTGACCTAAGGTTGGAAAATCAGTCTTAACGGGAATTGTCACTAGAAGAAAAAACATACATGTAAAAATGCTAAGTGAAGTTTTCCTGCACAAATCCCAGTGATTCCCTTTCTGCATTTTATTTTATGCTATTTACAAAATTTGTTTCCAGACATGATAGAAAGTACATTCATTTTCATCGTCAGTGATGTGTAAAATTTGCTGCCATCACTCATATTACTAGACACTTTTATTGTAGAAAATGGAAGGTAATTGGTACCTTAGGCAGGCTACAAATCTTTCCTGGCAGCACTGTATCACTCACAGTACATTGATTGCAAAAATTAGTTAATTCAAGATGAATATTATATTCCTTGAGTCCTGCCATAAATCTCTCCAAATTCTACATGCATTCCTGCCATCAGGTTAAAAGATGGATTTCTGTCAGCCTACTTGACTATGTGTGTTCCTGATTTAGATGCTCATCATTCCAAAACCTCTTCTAAAAATGATATATATTGCCTATTAAGTCCATCAGAAGAGAGTTTAAATGGCAGGAATCAATAATATTGGGCTAATCTGTTGCTTTTATTTACCGATCTTCTTAGGGTTGTAAATCCTCAACTACCTGGTGTTTCCTACCTCATTATCTTTGTGAATAAAACTAATGAGACTGCAGTGCTTATGCATTGGTGAGAATCTTTCTCTCTGTACATATAAGACCGTCTTCATTTTTAGTGTTAAGGAAATAAGGTTTGAAACTTCTCTAACAAATATAAGAACATATTTTCTCAATATTCACTGAATGAGAGTGCATCTGGATTTGATATTATTATTTCCTATGGCAACTTGTATTTATCTATTTATCAGCTTCTACAAAATGTTTGTACTTCAAGCATTGTTGTAAATTCCCATCATTCTTCTGACATACCTCAGCTTCAAGGAAAGAATAATACAAAATGCACAAGTATTTGCAGACAAAATTTCTTTTCACTCTGAGAAATCAGTTTGAGGTACTGATCATAGCGTCCCAGCACTTCAGACAGTCTTTATAGCTCAGAGAAGGTCTACCTGTGCTTTATGAGGTTGAATGCCTTAATATTGTTTGTTTATGACTGTGGTATGCCATAATAAATATTTTCCATCCTTCTCTGTTAGCAGAATTGAGTCGCTTGTAGTGGATTCTGCTTCAAATGAAGCACAAACATTATGTGAATCTGTCTCTGCTGTTGTGTTTCATATTAAGATAAGCAGTTGTGTGGCTTTGACTTTAATCTCTGTCTTAACAGCACCCTGCTAAGACTGTGTCTTAGACTGAGTCCTCTGGGTACTCATAACTAGCATCTAGGTATGAACCTTGGTAGGAAGTTTCGGTGTGCTGAAGAGATATGGCCAGTGCTATTTTCATTTCAGCCCAAATTTTGTCAGAATGTAGAGAAAATGCATTTTCAAGACAAGTAACTGTTTTGCACATCAAAAACAGTCTTTGTGACAATGAACCATCACAGTTGGCAAAATTCAAATTTACCATCTTTTTTTTTTTTTTTTTTTTTTTTTTTTTAAGTAGAGAACAGTGCAGGAGCTACAAGGATTTTAACTTGTAATGAAGAGGCTCTTGCATGAGTCATTTAAATGAGTCGTTGCATAGCAGTTCATTTTAAGCAGTGCAAACACATTAACAAAACATAAACAGTGAATGAAGTAGATGTTGACAAATTCTTGGCTTTAGAGTGATGACTGATTAAGAAAAGACTTTGCACAAAAAAGATCTAAAATTACTATCACATCTCAAACCTGTGAAACTGATGAAGAGTAACTGGAAAAGGACTATGTTTTTTTTTTTTTTTTTTTTTTCCTAAAAAAAATGAAAAAAGACTGGTCAATCAGACTTTTGATAACAGCTGTTTTGGGAGTGCCTGATCTTTCCATTAGTTTTCCGCTAATTCTGGATAAAATATGCCATTATGAGACTGTATTATTGAACTGCATAGCATACTGGATGCTATATAAAAATATGACTGATGTGTATGAGAAAATATAAAAAAAAGATGAAAACATACAAGGATATGCAAATTATTAAAGCTAGTGAGACATTCCGGTCTTTTAGGGAGCTAACTGTGGCACAGATCAGATAAGAAATTGCAAAACTTTAGGCTAACGGGCAAAGAGAAGCTGAAGACAGAAGTCAGCATCACAGTAAACGCACAAGCTGAAGAAATGCCTGGTACTTGGAAAAGCATAGCAAATGCAATAAGCTCATAGTAAGTTGTGATAATTTATGCCCACAGCATGAACAGAGAATGACAACAATATCATTGCAGATAGGGAAACTCAGAAAAGTAATAGACAGTTTTGAACAAAGTTGGAGACAGTGCCAAATCAACATGATGCCAGGAAATATTAGCACTGTAGGAGAAATGCTGTACTGTAAGATAAGTGGGTAAAACTGAAGATTTTGCTTACATGAAGACTTACTGCAGTTAGCCCCACTGAGGAAGCAGATGAAATAAATGCATGGGTAACTAAATGCTTAAAGATTCAGCTCCTAAGACTACATAGAATAAGATGTATAATTAATTAAAACATATAACTTTTTGGAAGGCAGGAAATTGGAACAACCGAAGTAAATATCAAAAAGGTGTTCCAGGATATTTGGATGCTTTCTAAAGGTAACAGTATAAAAGTGGAAAACTCTATTTGTCTTGTGATTCCTGCCCCTTGGAAAATTCTAGTCTCTCAAAACACAAGGCAAAAGACAGACTGGGTAGAGGCCACTTCCACTGGAATCACAGAGCAAGCACGGGAGCCAAGAGAAACTACATTACACATTAGTCACTGTGGACAAAAAATTGTATTATTTCCTCTCTACCTATACACTCAAAATAACAAATAAAATATATAAAAATGAACGACATATAAATATATGTATAATATAAATATAATATATAAATAAGGACATTCTTAGGACAGTCTTTTATATTTGATGCATCAACCATAGAAAAATATCTAGTATTAGTAGATTTGGCTGTTAACGTCAAGAAACAGCATGCTTTCTTAGCATGAGGTATTTATTAGGAAATACTGCTTATCCAGACTGGCTGCTAGGCTAAGTTTGGCACCTGGCTTTTTTCACTGGAAAATAAAACACATCTTTGATAGTGTAGAGAGTTATATAAGTCTTCACAGGTGATGTTTTAATCTGTGGAAATACAGTAGAAGAGCATGACCACTGGCTCCAAGTAGCTTTGAAAAGCTGGCAGGAGAAAGTGTGAATTGTATGTAACAGAAATAACATTCCTAGAAGCAAGGTGCTCAAGCAGATCCTGTAAGGATAAGGCTTTTACTAGCATTCTTGTATTTGTTGATAAAATAAGCATTATGACACCTAGAGATAGTCACGAATAGTGTAGGGAAATTAGTACCCATTGTAAATGTTCAAACAGTGGCCTTTGAATACTCTGGTGGCATGCAAATGTCTATAGAGCTGACTGAAGTGAAGTTACTAAATTCTAAAGTTGATGTCCTTAGGGAGTCCTTAGACTTAGACTAAGGTTGTCGTGACACCAATGATAGCATGTTAAGGACTGAAGACTATTACCATAGTGTTGAGTATCTCATATTTAATCTGTAGTTATGATTTGTGTCTATTCACAGAGATCCATGTTAGCTGAAGCTCTCCTTAAACCACTTATTGCCATTGACAGAGGCCTGAAAAGAACACAGATTAGTGTTATATAAATATGTATGTTCTCTATCTCTATATAAATATATATGTTCTCTATATCTATGTATATGTTTATATATGAATATAAACTGGTGCATTCTTTGTAGCTAGCATGCAGAAAAGTACAGTTCCAACCTAGATTGTAGAAGTACCAATCTTCCTTTAAAAGAACACAACTCTGTCTGAAACAAAATGTGAAATGAGATTGCCAACACTAATGCTGAGAATGGAGAGTCTGCTAGATGTAACTGAAATTATTAGCACTGTGGGATTTAGAAGAAAGTTCTTGGCCTCCTTTACTTGTTCAGGGGGGAATTTTCAGGACTAGGATTTGATCATTAAAATATTACACAAAAACATTGAAAAAGATACACAAAAATCATCAGAGAACCAAAAAGTAAATGGAGGTCATCAGTACCTTGGAAGCTTTGAAAACTTGTGACCTGCAAAAACACAGGTGGAATTCAGCAACATTTCCATATTGATAACATAAGAAAAACACGGCCTTTGAGACAAAACAGATTCAAAAGGACATTTTTATTTCTGTGAGGTAACCTTTGCAGAATGTACTACAGTTAAATAGTGCTTACACATATCCAGTTTCTATAGAGATGTAATACCTCAAGCAATAAAGTTTTACAATTGGGTGATAATTTATTTGGCAGTGAGGTTACACATTCTGCAATTAAATATGTGTATAAATGTATTACTGTTAATCTGCATTATCTCCAGTCCAATGGTTTGATGGAAGACAATGTCAAAATGTTAAGTATGTAAACAAAGGGTTGCCAAGTCAAGGTGGCTGAACTGCAGGACATAGCTCTGCTAAAATGGACCATGTTGCAAATCTGACTGTAGCCACCATTTAGAAATCTGCAGATTCTTAAAACATGCAATATCTCAAGCATTGTCTGAACTTTCCTAGTTCCTAGACTTTTTTATAGATTGAAAATTCAAAGTTAACTATTGTTACTAATGTTAATAGTAGGATCAACTGCAAGTAAGATTTGGACAAATGACCCACGAAAGATACTCATGAAAAAGTGTAGTTCAGAAAGTGGCATTGTTTGTCGCATTTGTTGTGTGGAAGCTCATAATGAGCATTTAAAACAGCAGTCCTGAACATCACGCAGATTCCTCTAGCTGTATCAAGCATCAACATTAAGGACATGAAACTGTTGGAGAGTGTCCAGAGGAGGGCTACGAAGATGGTGATAGGCCTGGAGGGGAAGACGTACGAAGAACGGCTGAGGTCACTGGGCCTGTTCAGCCTGGAGAAGAGGAGGCTGAGAGGAGACCTCATCACAGTCTACAACTTCCTCGTAAGGGGGTGTCGAGAGACAGGAGACCTTTTCTCCATTAACACCAGTGACAGGACCCGCGGGAACGGGGTTAAGCTGAGGCAGGGGAAATTTAGGCTTGACATCAGGAGGGGGTTCTTCACAGAGAGGGTGGTTGCACACTGGAACAGGCTCCCCAGGGAAGTTGTCACTGCACCGAGCCTGTCTGAATTTAAGAAGAGATTGGACTGTGCACTTAGTCACATGGTCTGAACTTTTGGGTAGACCTGTGCGGTGTCAAGAGTTGGACTTGATGATCCTTAAGGGTCCCTTCCAACTCAGGATATTCTATGATTCTATGATCACACGAAGCAACAGTGATAGTTTCTCCCCACTTTTTGTATAACAAAAACATTCCTACTTGCTGACAAATAGTATGGCTGTTAATCCTAGAAAGTATATACTAAGAGGCCTCTTCATTTGTAGTGTGTCCATGAAAGGACAAATGAATTAGTGTCTGATAGGATTATTGTGTGCCAGCTTCCATTTCCATTGTTTTACACAAGCTTTGTAGTGTTTTACATCTTTGAGAGGCAGTTCCATTCTATTAATTTCACCCCTCAAAAGATTTGCTGATATCCAGCCTAAATTCCAGCTGCTTAATCCCAGTTGCATCATTGTGCTCTACCCCACTGCTCTTGAAGTCTGCAGAAGTACTCTCAACTCCTTACTGTAACTTGCTTAGTTAGATGCTGTAAATAGTGAACTACAAAGCCTGCAAGAAATAGCAGCCTTTGTGCTTTGGCCAGATGCTTTGTTTTAGGTTCCTCAGAGCAGTGGAAGGATGGCTGATTGCAATAGCAATGGCAGATGCCTTTCTCTCCCTACTTTGAGGCTTTGCCTGTTCTGTGGCTCTGGCTCAGTGAAGTGAGAGGAATGCATTCTCCTACATGCACAGTTTTCCAGTGGCTTAGTTGAAGCCAATCAGTGAACATGCACTTCAGGGTAAATAGTGTCTTCACAAATATATGTCATGTTTTGTTCTCTTTCATGTACAGAAGCCAAAGATGAAGTGACAGATTGGCTAGACATTCAAATGTGCTGATTTTCTCTGCAACCTGTAACAGCCAAGACAGGCAGGGAGAAGATTGCAGTCGGTTGTAACAACAACACTGTGGAGCTAGTGCATGGTGTGTTTACTCATACATCCTTCCTTAATGTAGTGCACCATAAAATATATTGAACTTTGTTCAACTTGTTTTCTTCCCTAAGGGTCAAAAGTATTTTGTATTCATGAGCTACTTCAACAAACTAAAAGGCTTCTCTGGGGTGAGAAATGAGAGCTGTTTAGGGCAGGTAGCAAAGGAAACTGCTGCACCCAGATAAAATCGAAGGTTTCTTCAGGATTTATAAACTTCCATACAGTAGTGAATGTGTGTTCATGCGCAGTAGAAAGCCATCTTAACAGAAGACATATTTTAGCTTTAAGGAAAGCTGTTGATCAAGGCCAAAAAAATAAAGATTGGTCCTAAAGTGTCACCAGACTGTGCTGAGTTCTGCCTTAGCATCTTGCAGATGCCAGGTTTGTTCCCTGCCACCTGTTAGAATCACAGTTAGGAGGGGCACACCTCATTAACCTGAATAAACTAATCAGCAGCAGCAGAAAGGAAAAAGCCTCAAAGCTCATTGTCCTATTATCACAGCTTTTGTGCTAAAAAGTAGAAAAAGGAAAAACAATTAAAGTACCAATGCTGGAAAGCTGAACCATTTATTTTGAATTTTTCCATTATTTATTCAGAGAGGATAGGTTATATCAACTTAACCCTAAAGACACCACTTATTGCCTCTGTAAGGACTAGCAAAGTTTGTAGTGTCCCAGTTTCCAGCTTCCTGCCCCATTTCTATTGCACTTCCAGCCTCTGTGGCCAAGTGTGATGGACAAAACGTTATAAGGAAGGACTAATGGAGGTTCAGCAAATACGGTGGCAAAAACAGAAGAGTAAAGTCTGTGTTCTTATGCTGATAGAGCAAGAGCAATCAGGTGGGAACAGCTCTCAACTTCACCCCTTCTATGAAGGCATTTCAGCAGTTGCTATAAAGTGTGGTGAAATAGTGTTTTGTGTTTTGGGGGAACTGGGTTATGTTTGAAACTTAGGTTTATATTGATAGGTCCTCTACCTGCTCTAATGAGAATTAGCTCCCCATGGTATTTTGAAGTATGTTATTTGTTGAATTTTCATTTTGGCTGTTTGTCCAATAAATAGGCAGATAATAACTTGTTCATGCTGTTGTCCAACCTCCCCACCCCTTTTAATGATTGGCATCATGAAAACAGAAGTTTTAAGAGATTTGCACATCATTATTTGTTGCTCATTTTTTCTAAGTAAGATATTTTAACATTAGTGGTAAATATGTTGCATTGAGGAAGCTTTTGCTGAAGGCCTAATACTCTTTTCTGGAAAAAAAAATCAAAAAGTTTATAAAGCAAATTTTCAGAATTTACTTGAAATATTTACATTATGATGCAGAAGACAGAGTTGCTGGTTTTGGATCTGCATGGACTCTGAAAACAAGGTAGCGTGTTATGATTACTAATTATGACCTTGCATAGTCTATTTGGTACAAGCTATCAAGGCTGAACCTTGAAAAGCTGAATGACACTTTGTCAATGCATGAAGCTACACAGATTTATCACAATGTGACAGGTTGGTATTGCACTGCAGTATTGGTCTCAAGATTTTTCATAACTAAATCATAGTATGCTGACCTCATTCATCTATGTTAAACTGCTACTGGACTTCAGGATGTGGCTTTGAGAGTCCTATCTTTTTGTTTCCCTGTCTTCCATTTGTTTTCCTATTAGGGCCTATGTGTCCATTTTACTTGTGCCGCTCTGCACATAATGAAGGAGTTTAATGAACATCTCTCTAAAGTACAGGGCTCAGCCACACTTTGAAAAAGCCTCTTGAAAGGAGCGAGTGTGTGTTGCTATCCTATATCATACTCTGGTAGTAGACATAAATCTAAACGCTCTGATGGGTAAAACTGATTAAAAGCAATGATTTTTGGTCATGGCCTCTTTTAATCTTTTGATTTAACCTTCTCATCAGATACTTCTGCTACTAGCTACAGGAATGAAGATTCTCAACCCCCCTGTGGGATGTGGATTAAGATTAATGTATACCCATGATGGTAGCCTTAATTGCTAGTTATGTCTAACCCTTTTAAAATCTGAAATCTCTTGTATTGTATCTTGGTTATGCAAATATATTCACATATCCAAAGCCAGATGTAGTTCATATTCAGACAAAATACATAGTACCTATTAAAAATACATTATTTGGAGCATTAAATGGAAAATGAACAGCTAGCCAATTAATACTGTCTTTTGTCTACAGGGCTAAAGTATATGTGAATACAAATAGCAGCAAGGTGATGTTGAATTATTAACAAGGTAATATTTATTGGACAAGAGATGATTGGAAGCAAGTAGTAAGGGACTTGTTGTTAATTGATTCTAGAGAAGCTATTAGTACGTGAAATGTTCTCAGTCTTACTCCTCCAAAACCTGGTGTTATGATCTGGGAAGGCTGGAATTGTACATGTGACTTAAGGGAAATTAGAGTGGTTGCTGCAGCAGTCACAATGCCTCTTTTAGCACAGTAGTTTGATTCCCTCTGGTCTGGTTGTAAAACACTTTGCTTCCAAGGGCAAACAGGTTTGGGACATACATTGAGTGTGAGGTGCAGGAATATGAAGGGCAAAATAAAGTTCGAGAAAACTTTGGTTTTAAATAATCCCACAATTGGAAAAGACAATGATGCCTTAAATCATTAAGTCCAGGTTCTCCCAAGTACTCAGTTTGCTTAAGAAACCACCAAATGAGCAATAATTTGTTGCAGTGTAGTTTAGCCCAAACAAACAAACAAACAAACAAACAGAAACACAGGGAAATCTTTAGTAGTAGCAGTATAAAAAGTAATGTTCCTTGCATATTGTTTTGTTCTGGCTATTTTGTTACATTCGTCTTGCATATGCTGTCTAGTAATCAGAATATCACAGGAATAAAAATGGAAAAATATGTATTTAAATGACTAATTTTGTTTGATGTTATCACCTAATAATTTCTTAAATTATGCTAGTGGTTAACTAGCATATTTTCTCTGGAGAGTTCACTTCACATTTGGAAATTTTCAGTGTCAGGAAGTATTTTTGGAATATTAGACCTCAGTTTTTCCTTATTAAGAATTTTTTACAAACACTTTTAATAATCAGGAGAAATACAAACTGGTGGTAAGATTTCACCTCATGCTAATTGGACTAACATTTAAGTAGCCTGCTTGTTTATTTTCAATTTCCATATAGGATTTGTGTCCTTACTTCTGCAGCCATAATTTAGCACTCAATAACAAATTGTTGAATGTGCACAAATTTTACGGAAAATGAATTAGTGGTTTCTAATATTTTCCCCTTAGCATGTGCACCTGAGTCATTCTGGTGCTGCAAATCTTACTTGCCTTACAAAATTCTGTTCACAATTCAGATGCTGAAATGGATGAAATGGTTTAATTAGTCAAAGATGTTCAAAGTAAAGCCTGAAAATGATGTAACTGCACTGTGTTGGAAGTCAACTAAAAAGGAAAAGATGAAAGTTGTTGTTTTCACTAATGATACTGGGAATATTTTATTTTGTCTGCTGTTCTATCACACTTTTCCCAGCTGCTGAGTTTCTGTTTCAGTGATTGTTGAGATGAATGAAACAATGTTTTTTAGCATTTGGTTAAAAGAATATAATTCAGGCAGTGCCTCACATAAATGTTTGCACAAACCTCAAAATGCCTGATGTACATCTGGCATAAAAAAGGCACATTTTAAATTTGAAACAGCCAAATAACTCAGTGCCACGTCCACAAGGCTGCTTCAGATAACCTCGTCCAACCTGATAGCTCGAGTGATTCTGCCATGGGTGATTAAAGACACTGCTGGGATATTTTGCTATATATTTGCCCAAACCACACAGTACGAAATGTGAGATGTCACGTGCTGCACAACCAAATTTGGTGATGTAATTTAAACCAAACAATAAGATGATGTTTGTGACATTCCAAAGCTTTACTGAAAAGAAAATTTCAGTACCTCTCAACTTCTCTGCAGCTGTATGCTCCCGTTCTGATTATAGCCTAGCATATGACAAAATTAGAATGAGATAAGTTTGGGAAGGCAAAACAAGTGTATACTGAGACTCGAACATTGCAAATAATGGGGTCACAATGAATCAGTACACAGGAACCCTGAACTGCTTGTATTGTCTTTATGGTGCTGCCAATATTTCTGCCCTTTTGAGAAACCTAAACTGAGTATTGTGTGAATCTAGGATGTATTGCAACATAGGATTAAAATTACATAAATTTCATTTATAGGTACTGACCTTAGTAAGCCTTAAATCATGGAATTATTATCTGTGGTTTTGATTCCCTGCCTCTTACAATGTGGAAGCATTTTCTGAGAATCTCTGGGGACAAAAAACTGGAGTTTGTGTGGAGCTAGCAGATATCCTCTCCTGACATTCTTTCTGAGGGCCATTTGGCATGATATGCTTCCCACTTCCCCCTTTCTTTACCTATTGCACGTACACCTCTGGATTACTTTCTGCATCCATGTGTTGACAGGACTGTGAGTAGACATGAGGGGAAATGGACCAGTGAGTTGAAAAACATTGATAGGGCGTCTCTGTTATGTCTCATGGCAACTTTTTGATTTTTAATTTTGTTAAGATGCAGGTGATATCTCCATGGAGATGAGAATTTGATTATTGACAATATCTTGCATAGCTATTTTTGCATTAGAGCTGTAAGAATAAATATATGTGATTAGCAAGAATCAGTGTTCCAATACACATGTGCATAACATGTCAGTCATCAAAAGAGGTTACGAAAAGCAGGACGTAATATAGGAAAAAGATCTACATTTTATAAAGAGGAATAGTTTTATCTATCTAATTGGAGGCAATGACGACCCATACAAAGAATGTGATCTGATCACATCCATAAATGTCAGATATAACTTGGTAGGTTATTAATTTTCTGACTGATTTTTTTTTCTTTATTCAAGAGGGTGAATGACATTGTAAGAATAACTGAGGGAGAAATTCTTATGCCTATCCATCCAACTGTTTAGGTATTCCTTATAGTGTTTTAAATAATCCAATTTGCTGTGAACAAGAAGGGTGGAGTTCTGCTGTAGCTCAATAATTCCATGCAATAATTATAACTGTAATCAATTTTTCCATACTAATGCTTTTGAATTTGTCCTGAAAAATTTCTCCAGTGTTTACACAGCACTCTTGTTAATGTTCAGCACGGTGTTACATACATTGACAATCTGCAAAGCCTTTGGTTACTATCTTGCACACCAATGCTTTAGAATATTATAAACAAATGCAAACTTATTATAAAATTATTATAAACTTATTATAAAGCAACTAGTGAATGTTCTTAAACTCAGGTGCTTGCTAGAACTCCCTTTCTTGGTATTTAGTGCTTTCTGTTGTTTGAGATTTCTACTTAGAAATGGACATCAAAGGTGTGTTGCAGATGCAATTCCAAAGAAATCTAAGGACTTGGGATTCTGGATTGCGAGAAATCCTGAGTCCTTTGAATATAGCAGTATTGTATCCCTACATGGTGGGAGTAAGTAACAGCTGAAATGTTCTAACCTTGATGAACTAGTCTATGTAAAAGAGCACGGCTTTTGCAGTTGATTAAATACAGTGGCAAAGCAAATGATCTTTAGTGCTAGATATTAATGATTGTTCATGACCAGTAGTGACTTATTGACAATTGGTAGTAGTAAATAGGAATGAAAAACAAACAGCAATGAATTTCTGGTGGCAACTGATGATGATGATTCATCTATGTCTGATTGCTGGAGTGTGGTCAGTAATTGCTTGAAACTGATTCGCAAACAATGAGTTTGTGGCAACATTCTGGGTATGCATTTCAGTGACAGATTGTTGTTGCCATACACTGGCTGATTGTCAATGAGTGTCCTTGTACCATTGCCAGCGATTATCAGTGATTGTTGTTGACTTTCAGAGGTAGGCTGTGCAAAACACCTGCTAATAAGCATAAGTAAACAGTTGGGTAGAAGGCCAAACCACAAAAGAGCAGCAAAACAGCCGTGGCCCTGCCGTCAGCTTTGTGGAGGCCTATGTCGAGCAATGCCAGCCTTCCTGCTGTTGATATTAGGAGTCAGGATGGGTGGGGAGGCTGCTGTGAAAGTGAAAAGGAAACATGCTCCTCCTCAAAAAAAAGGCTCACTGTAGGCATCGTGTTTTGTGCTGGCAGCAAAAGCACCTCATGCAGGCAGTACCTCTGTCACCCACCTTTGGAAGCAACAGGCTCAGGCACTCTCTGCAGCCAGAGACATGAACAGCCACATCTTTGGGCAGGCACTCGGTCTGAATTGCCACAGTCTTCTTGGCGAGCGCTTGCCGCCTGGTGGTGACCATGGCTGGGTTTGCCTTCTGGGAGGTAGTTTTTTGTTGCTGAGTGCCAGTTTCTGCCTCTTTCCTTTGTCCTTCTCATTGCAGGTACTTCTTATTTCAGGTGAAAAACTTCAAATGTTCCTGTGCTGATAAAAAGTCTTGAGATGGGTCTGTATGATTTAATTTAGGAAATTTAATTTTGTGTCTCCTAACATAAACCGAAAGCTACACTATAGAGATAGGAATAGGGGGGATGAGGAGAGTTGAGGAAGATAAGTCTCACACCAGTGGCAGTTGCTTCCTATGAAAAATCCACTATGACGGCAATATTAGGGACTGCAGGTGCAAGACTGTGGGAATAACAGCAAGAGAAAAGCAGCATGGAAACAGCAGGGGGAACACACTATCACAGAGGCCCTGGAAAAGCACTGCCTCAGCAGCTTAGGTGAAAGGCTTCAGAGCTGTAAGTGAACGGCAAGCCTACAGAATTGTAAATAGACAACCCTTACCGTTATAAAAGCTGAGGTACCTAAGGCCTTGTGAAAGGAAGTAAGTTTTAGGTTTGAAGGCTCTCTTCATTGTGTGAGTGCTTATTGCCTCTGTCTGAGCAGCCAAAAAACACTTAACTGACCAGCATTTGAGGACAAGGTACCATTGAAATTACTTTTTTTTTTCTGTCCTTGTCTGCCTGAGTGCATATCCCATAGTTCTTTGGTCTGAGATTTGAGGGCTTTTTTCCTCCCAGCTGTTGTGAACTTGCCTGTCAGCAGGGAAAATGTTTGGAAAGGAATTAGAAGTATATCAGAAATTCAAGGGTATTATGCCTGCTCCTTTACTCTAGAACAGGTAGATAACAGCTGAAGTTAAAAATAAACAACAAAGGCCCACTCTCTAATCCTTGTGCATATCTGACAAGCCATCTAGAGATTAAAGTACTTTCCAACTTGAATGTCGCAATAGCTTGGGCTGAAATCCAGGAAGAGTTGAAAGTAAGATCAGCAGAAGAGATATATCTTAAGGCCCTTTTTAAAATGGAACATAAGATATCAAAGGGCTGAACTCAAAATAGAATTTAGATAGGATTTAGGCATCTAAGTCCAAGAGCCTGAATCCATGGACCCTGTCTTAACAGCTTGAGTGTCTGAGAGCTTGTTGATTTTTCAATCTTCAGCAGTAAAGTTTCTTTTTCAAATAGTTCGGTTTTAGAAAAACAGACATGGTGGTTTAGGGTTCCTCCTTCAAATTTGTAATTGGGAACATGTTATCCTATTGAGCTTTCTTTGGAGGGGAGGGAAGCCCTCAGGGTTTTAAGTGCATTATTTTGACGCTGTGTAGTAGAACTGTATGAAAACATGTACAGTAGCAGAATCAGAAGGTGTACACTGCAGTTTGTAGGGTTTTAGACATAAAAAAGTCTAAGTTTTGGTGTTTTGCAGCCCAAAATTTGTTGCCCACAGATTTAGAAAGACAGAACCACCTACCCAGCCTTTATAGATGTCTGGCTTTTCAGTGATTCCATTAGTACTCAGATCACTAAAATGTAGACAATATCTTTTATTTATTTATTTATTTATTTATTTTGTCATTCTGTTGTTTGAGGAGTAATAGTCACTAATAACAAGCTGTAGTTTGCAGTTTATGAATTCAGAGCTTTTGAGATGCAGCTTCAAGCATCTCACTCTACAACCAGCACGTAGAAGGGAATGTAGCCACATGCTAAAGTTGCATTTTGTACAAACATGTTTATCAGTTCAAAGAAGCAACGGAAGCTCTTAACAGCCTCCAAAAGAAACCAAAAACACAAACCAAACTGCCACGTAATCATTTCTATCAAAATGGTTGTGCTACTTGTTTGGTAAAAGATTATTATCCATTGAGGAGTTCTGAACTGTTTTGAGGGTATCATCCTCTGAATATCTTGCTTGGAAAAATTCCTCCTGAATGGAGGAAATCAGAATTGGACAGGAATTGGCTTAAAATATTTATGTAAAAAATTGTTTACCTAGTTATTTCAGACCAAATGTGGGAGCTAGAAGTTTTTAGTCAGAAGTTATACTGCTAGGCAGTGATAGACAGTAGCTTAGGAATCGTTTTATATTCTTTATTTTATTAAGAGACTGGCCCATTTGACCCTCCCTACTCTTGCCAAGTGTCTTGTCTCATTTTGTCATTTTCATCCTAACAAATATGTTTTCACACTAATACTCAGTCTGAATTGCAAGTGATTTAAAAACTAGTGAGGAGAGTTTATGGAAGGAAAACATGAGTAGGAAAGTAAATTCCAAAGACTGTGAAGGATATAGGCTCATAGATAAGGGACATTAAGGGAAACAGATCCTCTGTAGGATCAAAGGGCATAGGGGTAAAATGTGAAACCCTGTGTAGGAGAGGAATTGAAGCAGCTCATTATCAGTCTGCATAATACATCCAGTCTTGGATGTATTACAGTTGGTCTGAAAACCAAGCAAGGGTATCAGTGTAACCTGCCCTGTCTCCTTTGCTTAAATAGTTTTAGACCTCCATTGGATTAGATGTCAGTTCTGTTCAAGAGATTGTAATTATCTGCCTCCAGAGACTGAATCCCACAAGATCATTGAGTGCCATACTACCAAAAGGCAGTGTGGATTTTTCCTTTTTGACTCAGCTGCCTTAATACTCTAGCATCTAATTAGAGTCTATGGTGTGATAAATATCAAGAATATCAACAGGTATTTTCATCTCCTACTAGCTACCTTCCTCAGCTGTTCTCAGTCCATTTAACTTAATTTTAGCTATGATTTTTGGAGCAAGTACTGGCTTTTGTTTCTATCTAGTATAGTTGTTGACTGTCTTTATGTTTCCAAGAGCTGCTACACACCTATGCTAATAGAAAATATCCAGAGGAACACAGGCAAAACAAACACTTTGCTCTTTTTTTCCCTTTCATCTCTAACAACATGACCATTTTGAGGAGAAAGACCCCCATTGTTCTGTGCCCTTCAGATAAAGAATTGATGGCATAAAATGTCTCTGATGTAATTGCCATTTTAGATTTATTTATTTTTCTTCCTTCAAGCTTTACCCCTAAATAGTTAAATCATTGTTTCACCTTGATTTTTGTGAATTTTATACTTTACAGCATCCGAAATTTATTGTTAGCTTAAGGCTCTCACACTTTCTATTTTTCTGAAAATTCTTTTTTTTAAGAACTGCTTTGCTCTTATTTCCTCTCCTTATCAGGGAGCATCTTCTGTGATTGAATCCTTTTTCTGATCAATTCAGTATCTGTTCCACATTGGCATGATTTTTAAGTATCTTAAAATAGGCCAGCTAGAGCCTCTAAGCAGTATTGCTACCTATTTATTTTTTATTTAAGATAATAAACCCATAGGAAAATATTAAATCAAAATGCTCAAATATATAAACCAAGCAGGGTAATTTACAAACCAATCTCTGGAGGTGCATAAGCAAAACTTATTAATCATAACCACAGCAGACTACAAAACTCTAGTACAAATATTTGCACTTCTGTCACAGCCGCTTATCTGATCCATGCCAAATGCTGACAGATTTTAAAGACAATCACATTAAGTATTAATCAAGCTTGAAAGATGCAGCTGAGTAACAGCATACTAAAGAGATACGCATCTCCAAAGACTACTGCACACTCCGAATATTCATCCTCCTGTTGCCCTGAAAAATGGTTGAGAACTGTTTAAATCCTGTACAGTTTCCTTGAACCTCTTGCATCTTTTTTCTTTCTGATGTATTTTCCCAAAGCTTCAAATATCCCACCCCCTGTGAAATGATAATGATTAAATACACAGAACAGGGCTTCTGACTCAGTGGTTTCACTTCACTTAAGAAGAACACTAGCAGAGAGTAAACCAGATGGAAGTGTTTTATTTAAACATTTTTCTGCCCCTGTGTACAACACTGATCACATTTCCACCTACACATTTCCGTTCTCCCTTGATAGCGTGCTTTTTTTTTTTTTTTTTTTTTTTTTTTTACTTTCTTGTGCTTCTATAGCTTCTCTTCTCCATTCTTAGCTTTGTGGGTTTTTTCCATAGCATCTGTTAGACTGGGGATGTTTTTATTTTAGCTGTGCTGCAACACAAGCTTTCTTCATGGTCCTTTTAAATGTTTTTCCATGATATATTCCCACATTATTTACAGTGATTTCACCCCAACTCATGTTCCATCTTTAACATTGCCTTTTGTCTTTTCTAGGACCAGTTCTGTTTGCTTAGCCATCAGCAGGTGCTATTTTACTCCATTACCAGCTGTGTTATCTCAATTGCTGCATCTGCTTTGCTCTGTCAGATTGTTACCAAAGACTATACCGGTGGCAGCTTTCTGTGATCCTCCCTCAGGCTCTGTCTGGGCCTGTATCCCACAAAGAACAGTTGCCAGCACCCATTCTGACAGAATTTGGCCTGCCTGAATGCCTTCATGGTTCAAGATGGCTCTTCTGCTTTGCAAAGCCAAGGCCTGAATGCACTGACAAGCCCTATATGCTCTTGCAGTCATTTCCTTACAGCAGACTGAATGTTCAGCAGTTTCCTTCGGGAGATCATAGCAATTGAAAGCTATGGCATAGGCCACTAGATAGGATTTTGTGTGTGTGTGTTTAGGTAGAAGACAATATAGTCAGGAGACAAAATAAATTTTAAAGCTGCATCACAGCAAGAGCAAAAAAAATAAAAATTAATAAAAAATACTCTTTTGTAATAAAACACTTTTCCTCAGTCTCAGATTCATGTAGTCTATGGGCAAAGAACAAATCCTTATAGTTTTCAAAAGACACTTGTTAGGCACATAGGGCACAAAGCGGGGGGATTCTGTGTTTTCATCCATCTTGAAATACTCTGAAACAACACACAGTTATTCAGTAGAAGGGCTCTAGAGAAAGGAAAAAAACATACAATATGCAGAGCAGCTACACCAGTCACAGTCCTCTGGAGGAGCCCTTTGTTTATGCATGTATACCAATAGCATTTGGTTCTAAACTATACAAAACCTGATGAAAAAGAGTAGTAATTCCACATTCTCCTGAATTGGCCTGGAAATTATGACATGAGTGCTATGAAAGAGTGCCCTAGCTAACCAGGTGTATCACTGGCAGAAGCTGGGCCAGGTTTTGCTTCTGTGCCATCCTTGGTGATTCAGTTTGTTGTGGTATGTATGTGTGCTTGCATTCTCATTCTCTGGCCTGAATACAAAGCTATCTCTGTGCAAGTCCGTGTTCCATCTTGCCAGTCATCAAGGTTTTTTAAAGATCATGGGGTGAGAGTAGCAGATGGGCAGAGAATGGGTGGGATTGAGCACTGTGGAGAAACAGACGTATGTTGGAAGAAATGATTCATAGCCAAAGACCAGCCTCTGATAATATTTATATATATATATATATATTTCCTGCCTATGTACATGTCTGTCTGTGCAGATCTTCTGTTGGCAACACTGATGCCCGTTCAGAAACATGCAGCTGGCAGGTAACCTTCCCAGCTGGCAGAAGAGGGAAGCCAAATACACAAACAGTGCAAACAGGGGTTGCCTAAGGTAAAAAATGGCATCAGATGCAACCCAGTGTGCTGCAGGGAGGGCTTTAGTGCTACGTATCTGATCACATGCTGGTCTGGTTGACTTATTTATGAATTGTATAGACTAGTGAAAATCTGTGTTTATTTGGCCAAGTTAAAACCCTTGGAAGCCAGGATGCACACTCAAGAGACAGAAAAGGCTTTAGTGTTTCAACTGCAGTGCATTCGCTGACTTTATCATGTAACTTTTAAGTTTGCAGGATGGAACACAAGGATGACACAGACTAAATTCAAAGGAAACAGCTGTATAAACATCACAGTAACATTTTAGTTTACCATGTGCTTTAGTGTAAAGCTGCTAGGTCACTTGGGTTCTGTGCTTTACACAGAATCTTACGTCTTGAATGGGAGAAAATCCTTATGTTGCTTAAACTGAATGATATGTCAGTTGTTCTTAGTGACTTGAAAGGGTGTACAGACTGGACCAGGATCTTTTGGGGCTCTAATGCAAAAGATTCAACTTTTGTCTAAGCTACTTTGGTTTTCAGAAAGAATTGCCCAAATGTGTGTGCTTTTCTGTGCTTTCTCCAGAACTGTTTACTCATGCACTCTTGTACTGTCCACTTTCCAAGGTTGGTTTATAGAGAATATTCTGTTGGTTTATAGAGAATAACAGCCTACTAAATCTGACCCCCAGTGGAATTATTCCTCACATTGAAGAAGCAGTCTCTTCAGAGGTGAAAGATCCACTTCTGGCTCTAGCAAGAATCTGTATTACTTCCTAACAGAATATGATTTTTCTATGTTAGAAATATTTCTGCATTGTAGAGCCAGAAAAATCATATTTTTCCTGAAACCAGAGTTGAGTTAATAGCAGGCTTGTTGTGGAATAGTAATCTATTGGAAACATTTTCTACTGCTGGTTCGTATGAAAAAGCATAAAGGCTATATTCAAATCATTGAAAGCCAAGAGATTATTTAAAATAGGAGTGTGAGGCATTGCTAGTTTGTTTTAACAGAGTTAGGGAGTTTGTACATTTTACTGTAGACTTTCCCAAGAGAGAAAGCATCAAAAGTTAGTCTAAGAATAAATAGATTAAAAAAATAATTGAAGCATATCTCACTACATTTCCTCTGATGCATACTCTGTGAGAGAGATCAGTATTTGCTTTAATTGCCACCACTAGAGTAATTACTCCATTTGACAAGGTCAATTAAAAATAATTTAGTAACACCATCCCATATTAGAGTGAGAAAATTGCACATCTAGCAGCACCTTTTAAAGGATTCACTGGTGTTTCTTAGTCTTTTCAGAAGGTATATCATAATTATATTTCAGCCTAACAAATTTAGCAAATTTAATGTATTTGATAGGTAAATCAATACACAGGGAAAAAGTTAAAGAGTGAATCATAGATACTTGAAGCTCATTTCAATCATTTTTGGATCTGCTCTTAAAGCTAACATTTTAATCCAAAAAGCCTTGTTTAGTTCTTGCCTAATCCTGTGAAGCCTCCAGTTCTTTAGGAGCCTTCCCATTAAGACTGAAAGCTCTCTAGGGACCTGCAGCTGTGATTTCATACATGCTAAGAATATTTACAGTCTGGGCACCTAGTTTTTGCAAGTCTTGCTGAGATCCAAAACATGAAGCAGAGAAGGAATGCATCTGCAGTGGACCCAATGAAACAGGTGTAATCTACACCCTCAGCATCAGGGATTCTGAAACCCATGACTCCACAAAGTGTTCTGTCTAACGTGCTAAAAACTATTCATGAGGCTGAAGGCAGGATGCATTCCTCCTCTTAAATTTATGCCTTTATGCAGAGCATCTTCTTAAGATTATGTGAAGAAGGAGAACGCAAAGGTGTGTGCTCAGCCTAGTTGCTACCATGCTTATTAACCTAGTTGGGTAGCAGTGCTGGGTTCCTACTGCCAAGCTTGTTTCTGTATTTTATTATTTTAGGCAGTCACTGCGTAAATATATAAATAGTGCTTAGGCAGTGAACTAGAACGCTCACCTGTGTGGAATATATCCCAGGTACTGGTCTATAACACTGTGAATGCCTGGTAGCATAACAGAATTCAAGATTACTCTATGTGGCAGCTTCCCAAAGGAGGGTGGCAAGCACTTCCACCATGGATAACTGAGTCTGCTGATCTGTTGTTGCCTCAGGAGATAGGACATATAGATTTTAACCTCCCCAAAATGAAAAATAAAAATCTGCACCTGCCAACTCCTGCTGTGTGCCAGGCTATTGCACAAAATACAGGTGCCATCTCCTTCATCTGATAGATTTTTAGAAGAGAGCAAGTCATGGTTACAAAATGTAGTTGCTGTGAGTCTGATCTTATCAATGTACAACAGCTGTACTGGGAACATTTACTGTAATTAGGCGGAGAAACCTATAGTTTCTTTTTTCTTAATTGGCCATAGTGGTGTGTTAGACGACAGGCTGATTGGTTCTGTGTGCAGAATACCAGCAAGGCCATAGCTGAGCCAGACCAAAGTTGTCATTATCTGTGCCCATCACTACTCACTCTTCTTCTTCGTGTCAATTATTTACTCAGTGTAGTTTCCAACAACCAATTTGTTTTGCAACCTAGTTCTGTGAAAACGGCCCAGGTTCTTTTATGCACTTCTAATAGCAGTGGTTTACCATGGCCTCCTTTGCTTTGCCAGAAGTAGCTTAGGGAGCAACCACCCATGCATGTCTGATAATCCACAGGCATATGGGAGTTTAGGCACCTCTAGCATTGTGGCAGCTGCTCAGAAGTTTTTAGTATTGGGTTTTTGAACATAAGTACCTGAAATTAAGCATTTGATAGGCTTTCAAAGTTGTGTTTTTTAAAGCTAAGTACGTATTTGGCTATTTAATTTATTTCAACAGCAGAGAAATGACTTGGCATTGCATTTGTAGCTTACAAAAGGGGACAAGAAGAGTATTGTTTTTAATCCACTGATTCTAAAATGCAAAGAAGCAGTGTGCACCCCCTAGCTGGTGAACGCTTCAGCAGGCTGACTGGTTGTATGTTAAGGTACAGGGACCTCTGTCATCAAGGATATGTATTAAAGCAGAAATTCTAGTGGCTATGTTTCATCTGCTTTGTAAGTATGATGCTTGCTTGTCTTGGTTTGCCTTTTTTCATCTAAATCTTGCTGTTCATGTACTGGAACTAAGAATAAGATACTGCTTAAACTTACTTAAGTACCTCTGTGTCTTGACTTCAGATAAATATATTTCTCTCCCTCCTCCTCCTCCCATTAAAGTAAAAATTGCGCATAATGTCATTCAATTGAAGGAATGACATTTGCCATTTACTTTCATTAGGGTGATTTGGCTCAAGGGGAGACATCCAATGAGAAGTGATTATCTCAGTTATGTGCCTTGAAAATGAAAGGAACATGTGGTTTAACGTGACTACTTTTTCTCTGCCCCAGCTTCTGTTCTCATTCTTAATTTGAAGAGCATTGTCTTAAAATTTTTATTAGCAATGTAATCTAGTTACCTGTCATTATATTACAAAACATCTACACAAGGGGGGGCTGTTACATCTGAACTGAGATTCCTCATAGAGCTTCTCCTGGACAAATCTGTTATAAAAAAATTCCACAAATGGGCAGCAGATGTCAGCTCTCCAGCCCTGATCAAAAGATGATCCTTAAAACTCTGTCTTGCTTCTGGTATTCCCTACAGTCTTTTGTTTTATTGCTTTCCTGAACCAATCATTTCATTCTGTTTCCTTGAGTATCATCAGGAAGAAAATTCATAATGGTGAAATATCAGCCATGGGTGTTGTTTGTTTATAAACAAGAAACAGATGTTCCAGGAGAAACCTACCAGCAGTAGAGATGTGCACAATGTGCAGAGGGGGAAAAGAAAAAAAAAAAAGAAAAAAAAAAAAAAAAAAAAGGCATGTTAGAGGACAGGCACAAAAGGGGTCTAGGAGGAAAACAACTGTGAATAAAAAGTTTGGGTGCTATAGGTCATTAGCTAACAGGATCCAAATCATCCCTCTTTGCTTTAATTTCTATAAAGAAAACATACTGATACTAACTTTTTGTAGAGCATCTTGGAATCTACTTGTGATTAAGACCTATTTCCATTAAAAAGAAAAAAAAGCCTTCTGATGCATCAGAAATGCGTATTAACCCAGAAAAATGTAGCCAAATAAGAGCACGTTTTATCATGTACAAATCAAAGCATCCATCTTCTCCTTCCTTTCCTCCCTTTGTGCACATTCCCTGCCCTTCCTGCCCCAAAATAAAGAAGTGACATGAGAGAGAATCATCAAGCCATGACACTCTACTTCAGTCACCAGTAAGTTCAGCAGCTCCAGGAATGTAAACTTTCCCATGAAAAACATCTGGAAATTTTGGGATAAGGGGAGTAGAGACTTCCCTGTTATATAATGAAAAGATCCCTAAAGGAAAATAATGAGAATGCCATTGTGGGAAGCATGTAAAGTTAGGCTGATCAAAATAGTCACATTTTAGTGATGGAGAAAAAATTCTGTTTTGATCTCTAGGCAGGGTTGAGTTAGGAAACCTTGTGACTGACGAATTTTCATCATTTATGATATCCACCTGGGACTATGGCAAGCATGGGTTGCATCACAGAAGGGTCTCAGTGAAAACAAGTGTTTTGAATTATCCTCAGTGGATAACTATTAAAAAAAAAATATGTAAGAACATACAGGGAATGAGTGGCACAGCCAAGAACAGAGCATTGAAATCTTGTTATGCAGTCTCTTCATGGAACCATTGAGTCATACACATATATACTTTAAGTATGGAAGTCTTTTGCTGTGCTGATATAAAGGAACCATATATAGGATTATTTCTATATATTGTTAGTGGATTATGTTGTTTATGTATAGTAGAGTTGTGTAATGGAGAAATGATAATCTATAGAATTCTTTGCAGAACCGAAGAAATCCTCTGAAGTTTGTGCTGTTTCTGGCTAAATCCAGACTAAATAGAGTTATGAGACTATAATAGTCCTATTTCAGTAACCATCTTTAACCCTCACTTTAACAATCAAGCAATTACTGCTGCAGGATTCCACTGTGATGTTGTAACACAGACAGTTTCTGTTAGTCAAAGAGACTATGGCTAACAAACACCGTAATGGACTACGCGTAAAACAATCTGTGTGTATCAACTGGATGTTTGTACAAGCAAAACTGTTAAATATCTATAGTCTAGTTATCCCCAATAGATAGGGACAGAGATTTGGAGGACTTGCTTCCTAAGTACTAGCTCTCACATTCTCCCCTTTTTTTCCTTTCTGAAGAAAATCCCGTAACCAACCTGCAAAACAGGAAATACCCTATGGAAAGAATTTGAATTAAGGACTACCATGTGCCCTCATTTTCAGGCAATCAAGTTAAAATCAAATTAACAAAGAGCAAAATTAGGCCCCAAATGTTCTTTGAGTATTTTTTTAATTAACTCTGTCTTCATTATTTTTTGCAGCTGCTTCTATACCTTCAGGTTCTGAGTGGAACTGGAGGCAATGAGCTGAAACAGAAAGAACAGTTGTTTTTACATAAGACAGTGATCTTATGCATTTTTCTCTTCTAGGATTTACAGTTTCAAATGCATATGCTGATGGGGATTAAGGGAAGACACGAGAGAGGAGGTCTGAATACTGCTTTAAAACTTGACATACTTTTCTGAGTTCAACACTTCTTAGCCTAGTCATAGATTTGTTTAGAAATCTCATGTGAAAGGTTGTTTTTCTAGCATTTTTTTTTTTTCATTTTAAATGGCTTCTGACCACAGCATAACTGCTCAGTATGAGAAATACAGGACAAATTTGAACTCTTAGTTGGTAAGTAACATTGAGAGGTCAGATGTTCTTATATTCTTCAGCTATTTTTGGCCTTTGAAGCTGCCTGAAAAGAGCATGCTGTTGGGAATTTATTCTCAAAGCTTCCCCTCATTCATGAAGAGCTTCAGGTCACTTCAAAGCATAAAATTAAAAAAGAAAAGGTTAATAGTAAGGAGAGCTTCTAGTTAAATTGGTTTACTCATTTCTCATTTTAATAACAAGCTTGAATCATTATTTCTAGTATATATTTCTGTATTTCCTTCCTTGGAGATCCTCAAAAGCCACCTGGACTTCCTTGGAGATCCTGAGCAGCCTGCTCTGCTTTGAGTGGTAGATGGACTAGATGATCTCCAGAGGCCCCTTCTAATATCAATTATTCTGTGGTTCCTTCCAAGGTTTTTTAAAATGCTATTCTTGAAATTAGCCTGGAAGTCTTTTTATTGGCATCTATGAATATACAGCAAGTGTTAATGGTGTTATTTATTTAAAACTCTTTCTACCATTTCTCCTAACATGAGCAGCTTCATCACAAGATAATGGGACAGATTTTCTGTGAAAGCAAGACTGAAATTTGTAGAACTTAGCTTGGAACTTATTTGTGTTTAATCTGCTTCTGTTCTATAATTCTGTTATAGAGTACAATGCTGTTTCCCACATCTTCCAGTCCTGGTCCTTTTGCTTAGCATTTTTAAAGGCTGTGTTTCCTAACTGCCTGCATTGCCTTTGCCTGAGAGCAGACAGGAACGCACTTGAAACTTCCTCAAGAGGAAAAAATAAAATAAAATAAAATAAATTGTATCTTCTGATGTACTTACAAAACTGATGTAGGTTTTTGGCTGAGGTTAAAATCTGCCATTGAACCAATGCTCAATATTTATTGAATATGAGGATAAAATAAATGGTTTGTTTCATCTAACTTTCCAGTGTGAGAAAAATATCAAATAATTTTCTTCAGACAGGATCTTCTGTGAAGCTTATTTTATTCGCGATTGCAATGGCGGGCGTCCTGTCAATCAGAAGCACATTTTAGTAAACAAATCATAACCTTTTATTCCCTATTACCCGACGCCTGATCACCTCCCCTCTTTCCTCATTGGCTGAGTACTGCAGGTTCACAAGCTATTTGACACTCCTCTATACCGTATACGTACAATTTTTTTTTTCAACCCTTTAATTTCTCCTTTCTTATGTTTTGAGAACTTGTGATCTTTGTTTTACTGTTCTCACACTGCTCAACCTCCTCTTCTCAAGCTTCTACCTTATTTTGGAACAGTGAGGCCTTCTACTGTCCACTTACCTACTTGGCATTTCTCCTTATTGTGACTACACAACTACCTTGGAATAAAGAAAAATAATTATTTACTGCAAAAACACAACTTTGTTTCTCACACCAGACGAATTACTGTGTCTGCCTTGTGTCCTAATCAGTTAAAAGTAAAAAATAAATAAAAAGGCACTGCATATTTGGGGAAAAAATATAATTATGATTAATAAATGCGGAAAGTCTATGTAAAAAAAGGCTTAGCATAATTTAAGCTGTGGTGTTACTGTAATATATTGTAGGGTGTGACATTGCCATCCATAACAGAATGGGGAGGGGATGTGTAGTTGTAAGATATCAGTGCTATTAAGAGACATTGTGTACCTACTAAGTGCTAGCATTCTTAAATTCAAAAGTTGGAAGCTGGTTTTCATCTCCCCTTATTGTTGTCTAAGAAATCAGAAAAGTGAGCAGCAGAACCAACATACACCATTTTTTATAGAAGCTAAGGAACATGTCCTTTGTATCTAGGTCATGGTAGAAATGATTTTAAACTGGGTACCCATATTAATACAGAAAGACATAATACACTCTATTCACATAACCATTTAATCTTCCCTCTGGACAAAGTATAGGAAAAGCAATGTTGCTGTTTTCATTTCATGAGTGTTGAAGGGCTCAAGTGCCTCTTTTCTAGTGAATGTCTGTGAGAAGAAGCAAATTCAAATCTGCTTACATTTACCTTGAAACGTGGATGTATTTTAATGTTGTAGCTCCCACTCCCTCCACTCCACCATCCCACTGTTAACTGAAAAAAATGCAGTTAACGTATTGGTGGTATTCCACATCCCTTTACTGCAGGAATGAATTTGAATGTAGGGAGAGAGTGTATGAATGGAAAAGCAAAATTCAAGGTAAAATTATCATATACCTTGAAGTTGACAGTCTTAATCCGTTGTTATGAACAAGAAACTTCATGATATCTAAATGCGTCTTGAATCTGAAGTTTTCTCTTACTTTTGGAAGCAATGTTTTGCTGGATAAACTTCTAAACAAGAGATTTGTGGTTTGTGTGCAGTAACTCTGGAGGTGCAGGTGTCTGGGGACATCTCTAATCCAATCATTGTAGAATGCTGACAGTTTTCTCCCCAGGATTTGGGCCAAAAATAAAAGCTGATATTCTTGTAGAGACTGTCAACCTTGTGAGATTTAAAGTGGTATTGCATGTGAGCTGTGCTGTGTGTTCTACTCCTTTATTTTGCTAGTTTTTTTAGACAGCAAATATAAATAGTTACTGGAGAAAAAAATAATAATAAAAAAGCCAGGTTATTTCCTTCTTGGTTTACTTTTAAGCAAGTACTGCAGATTAATGGAATTTTCTTATTTAGAAACTAGTTGATAATGTTGTACAGGCACACACAGTCAGAGTGCTTGTTTTAGAAACAACCAAGCAAACCCCTCTGGATTCTTTTCCATAGGGTCAAGCTCTTGTGGGGAATTGAATCTCCTGTACAGAGCAGTCATTCGCTCTCTGAAGGACCATGGGAGTCCCCATTGCAAAGGTCTATTGCAATAGCATCTTCAGCTGGATTGGATGAGACTCGCTGAACTGCTGTTTTAGTGTATTCTCATAACCAGTGAGCAAGTCCTGGATACTTACAGCTCATTATTGTATAAAGATCACTGCAAGTATTATGCATTGACAGTGTGTTGGAGTGACTTCATATACAAAACATTTACTTTTCATGCGTATGGTGACCATTTGTTGGAAAGTAACACCAGAAATTCAGATGATGACTCAAAATCTGCATTGCTACTACAAGCAGTGTTCTGTTTGTCACAGTGCCAGAGTTAACGGGACTACCTACTTGAGGGTGTTAGCTTGGTCCACTAAATGCAGTAGTTGCTGGCAAGTGTATTAGTAAAGACTCTACTCCATCCCATACAATTCTCTGAAGAGAGGCTAAATCCTTTGGCTTTCTGCTGAATGTAAGTCTGCTCTCAGTGTGAAATATTTTCCTTTGGGCTGATTTTCATCATTTGGATGTCATTTGTGGAGCTCCTAGATCTAACATCCTTACCCTGGCAGTTCTCCCACTGTATCAACCCTTAGTGCTTGAACATGTAGTCTTCTAATATGACAATATACTTTATTTCATTGTTAGTGTAACAGAATCCTCTACCTTTTTTCTTCTTGTTAGGTACTTCCCTTGGTGCCACTGGTAGTGATGGCCTCAGTCCTGTCATGTACAACATATCACACTAAAGTGACTTTTGTTATATTTTTTCCTATATTTTAAGAAAACTTTGTAAATATGACTACTGGGTAAATCAGTTATGGATAGGCATATAAAGACTTGTTCCATTTAAGAAAGTGGGACATGATAATGAAGTCTACCTGACTCTCTTTTAAAAGGATTCGTTACTATAGAACACTCAGGTTAGAGCTTACCAGTGGAAAACAGGCTCTGTATGGAAAGTAAGCAGTCTCGCATGTAGTGTCAGTCCAGCTGACAGCCTAACTCAGGGCTGGAACCTTGTCTTAGGACAAATCAAATACATTTTTGTTTGTTTGTTTGTTTGTTTTTGTCTGCTGGGATCTAGACTGAGGCCATCAGGTATTTTTCTCTAATCATTTTTTCAACACTGAGTAGAAGCAGCAGTTTTGTTGCTGGCAAGACAGGAACACAAATGGTAATGCAGTAAGTACTAACTGACATATCTGGCCCTGCTGTCTGAAAAAATATTACATTTTAAAGTGAAATAAAGGATAGGTTTTGGTGATAGGAAACATTTTGCTGGTAGGAAGCATTTTGCTGAAGTAAGGAGGCTGGTAGGGGACAAAGACATCTCCTATTCCTTTTACAAATATTTATGGTATTTCTTAGCAAAAAAACTCTTCAGAAGAGTAATATTTGTGTCTCCTAGAAAAATCCTCTACACTGGCTCCATACAGCCTTTCTCTTGCACTTATCCCAATGTGACATCAGTTGTGAATCTCATTTATTTGTTTCCTAATTGGTTTTTCTTTCCTGCTCAGTTCACCTTATCCTTCTCCTTCTCTCCATTTGTAAGCTTTTTTATAGATCTGCTACTTAGCTAATATCTACTTTCCTTTATTTCCTTACCAGCTATGACTAAGAGAAATGCAACTCTTTCATGTGTCTTCTCTGAAGAACTGCAGATCTCCTGCTTCTCTCTGTTTGTCTCCTGAATATAGGAAAAGGGATGCATAATATCATTCTGCCTTGTAATACATGTATACATCCAAGAAGGAGGAGAGGGAATATTCTTTGAAGTCCATCCCAGGAGCATAAGAGCTTTTAAGAATTCAGGTTCATAGAATAATTTGATTAGATATAACAGTCAAGTCACATTCCCTCTTTTTAAATGTAAGGAAGATAAACTTTTAGTAGGAATTTGGGCCATATTTTCAATGTATCAAGGAGGGGAAAAAATCCATTATTCCAAGTGCCCCACTGCCCTTTTTGTGTTCTCAGTATCTCAGTAATCATGGAACAGTTGGAGAACAATCCTATATAAAAAAAAAAAAAAAAAAAAAAGTAGGACAATTTCCTGTTCCAGCATGGGGTATTAGTACATTTTCCCTGTCTGGCTTCTTGATTGTAGCAACCTCATCAGGCTAAATTGAAGGACTTCATGCTGGGGAACTAGGATTGAAGAGAAAAACCCCTTCCCTTGCAGATCACAGAACTTTCTTAGGCTGCATACAATAGAGGACAAACCTGCTATAAGGCCAGAGGTTGGTGATTAGACTGTGGGAGAACAATTACTTGACAAAAGTTTTTGTATAGAAAATTCAGGATTTATCAAAATCTGTTGCCTGTCCTCCTTCACCTGCAGCTCAAGGATACCTGTCAATACATTAGAGAAAACAAGCAGATGTGTGATTTGTTTGGGTAATGAGTCTTTCTGCTCTTTTGTCTACAACTGATGGTGTTAAGCTAAGGTCCATGCTGTCCTGGCACTAAGTTGGTGGGAAGTTCTTGGACTTTTTAAAATAGCACCAAGCTGTCTCAAATGTGCTAGACACCGAAATTTAACTGTTCTGTGCTGATGTACAGGTCATTCATGTGAGGAGTATTTATGCTTGAACTGATGTCAGCAGTTCATGGAGTCAGATGTTCTAGCATATGACTGAGGCTAATACGAAGTGATTTGGAAACTAGTACAAAAAATTCTATAACGAGAACTCAGTTAAAAATCAACCCAAGCTCCTTAAAGTTTCTTCACTGCTCCCATCTTCCTTATCTATCAGCAGGTTATTTTGAAACATGCCAGTGTATACCTTTACTTTTTTATCCTCTATACTGTCTTAGATATAAAATCATATAGATGTTTGGTAGGATACATCCAATGGGCAATTAGCAAAATTCCTTGCTTGTTCTAGAGATGGTGTTTAAGGACTATAACAAAATTGAGTTAAGCTACCTTAACCTACTGACCATCTAGAGGTCTAGCCTTTGAAATGTCAGAGGACAAAAACAATGCTGCAACCCTGGAAATGTTGATCCAGCACTGAAAGGGTTTAGCAGCAGAATCCAATCGCAGGAAACAAAAGTGCCAACATAGAGAACATCAGTTAGTGCTTCTCCTGACCAAAGTAGCATACCATGCTGATAGAGTATGGGCTTCACATACTGCTTCTCTGTGTTTATATTCCTCAGAATCAGGTGCATGCTGAACGGTTATGAAGAGACTGTTTTCATGTTCAATGAGGCTTAAAAATATAGGGAAACCAGTAGTAGGTCACTCCAAGACGACTTCCTATTCTCTCATAGAGTGGCAGCCTCTGGGACCTGTTCGTAAAACTTGGTTTGTTTTCAAAAATATATCATAGAATCATAGAATCATAGAATATTCTGAGTTGGAAGGGACCCATAAGGATCATCAAGTCCAACTCCTTGCACTGCACAGGTCTACCCAAAAGTTTAGACCATGTGACTTAGTGCACAGTCCAAACGTTTCTGAAATTCATACAGGCTTGGTGCAGTGACTACTTCACTGGGGAGCCTGTTCCAGTGCACAACCACCCTCTCAGTGAAAAATCTCCTCCTGATATCTAGTCTGAACTTCCCCTGCCTCAGCTTCACCCCGTTCCCGCGGGTCCTATCACTGGTGTTTATGGAGAATAGGTCACTCACCTCTCCACTCCCCCTCGTAAGGAAGTTGTAAACTGTGATGAGGTCTCCCCTCAGCCTCCTCTTCTCTAGGCTGAACAGGCCCAGTGACCTCAGCCACTCTTCATACGTCATCCCATCCATATAGCAAATTTGGTTCTTTTTCTACTGTGGTAATGTCAGTCCAGTCCAGTGCAGTTTGATGTTTAAATATGTTCAAATTAAATGTTTAAATTAAGCTCATGTCATTAAATATATTTACAACAAAAAAAGGCCGATTCCAACTGTTAGCTTTCCCCTCTTCCTGAGTGAAACTGATAGCGTGTATTAGTTAATCGATTTTTCACAATTTCTATACCAAGCATATATCCTGTAGGGGACAAAAGGTAGATGAGACAGAACTTTTCAGGATCTGTTATCTGATCAACACTCACAAGAATATCAGTACCTGTTTGACCTACTCCCTCCCAGTTCTACTTGGCTCTTGATCTCCAGGAGTATGGTCTCCCCACAATGCAACCAATATTCAGACTCAAATGAAAATGGCTCAGCACTAGATCAACACATTTAAACTAGATCAACACATTTAAATGTTACTAACTTTGTACTGGAGTGGATTAGTGTGGTACCCTTCATCAGGATGGTGGTAATGTCTTCAAATACTCTAGATGTTTCTAGAGCGATTCCTTGGCTTCTACCAGAGGACCTGTGGTAGTGGCAACTTACAATGTGGATAAAAGGTCACACAAATGAGGTGCCCGTTGTATTTTATATGTGGTTTTCAATTGTCATACTACAACACTGAGCTGGCCAGATTGAAACTAAAAATCTCATTTTAACTTTCACAATTCTGGCACTCAGCTGAACATACCTTTTGACAGATTTGTATTCTTAGCTGTCCACTCTCATATGTTTTTTTTTAATTCTCTGTCAGTCTCAGACTGAAATATCTTTGAGGTAAAATGCCCCCCTCCACAATAAAAAATATATATATTATTATTTCCCTTTCTGACTTGGACTTCAAATTCATTGCCTGATCTTTTTCCTATTATCAGTACTGTCTTAAATACTGGATGTCAGCAGGCTTTGTACACGCAAACCTGTCATACAACCTGTTTAGGAAAACAGTGTATGTAGTGTAGATTTCCTCTCTATGGACATTTTGACAGTCGTCTTTATGGACATTCAGTTCTGTCTGGTGTCTATCATATCATTCAGTGAACTCCCAGATTTTGCTATTTCCTAGCACTTTTAATATATTTAGGTATAGACACAAGCTTTAGGGAAACATAGGACATGTGAACCTTGAACTTCAGCTATTGAGACCTGCTCTTTTGGTCACTGCCTTGCTCCTCAGGCATGGTATTAGTCTCTCATGTAATTACACCTTAGTGTTGCAAATTAGTCATCCTTGTCAAAGGCCAGAGTCCTGAGGTGGGTTTGAAATAGAAGAACCTTGCTGTGGTAAAAGGGAAAGTTACTTCCATAACTTAGTACCACTGGTGTCTCCCTTTGTACTCACATGCCAATTTTGTGCTATTCAATGCTCTAATACACCTGATAGTACAACTACACAGGTACTAAGAAACTCCAGATGTAATCAAAAACCGAGACACAGAGTGTAAAGGAATGCAGATGCTCCTTAGTGCCTGCCAAATGCCCAGCTTATGGTAGCACGGAGATGCTGGGACAATACTTTCAAGTCATGTCCTAGCTCTTCGTGGTATGACAATGTGATGGGCATCTAAACCCACCACTTTGATACCCAGGAATATTAGTCTCAAACAGCAAATAGCGGATTCTTTTGTAAAACTGCCCTCCAGAAGAAAGGCTCTTCAGCTAGAGGGATGGCCTATCACTAAATAGATGAGGCAAAACATGATAATGGGTGGATTAAACACAGTTTTGAAGAGTATTGTACATTTTGTTCCCATTCTGTGACAAGGTACTTGGAAATTTCTGAAAGGGAATGTCAATAATTTGCCTGAAAATATGCCTGAAAAAGTATAGGATTTTCAAACAAAGCTTTAAGACCTGGGCAGCTACAGATTAGACCAAGGACTAAGCCTCAAGGTGAAGTCAAAATATCCATGCACAGCCCCAGAGCTCATCAGTTACTGAAAAATATTCCTTGACTGATGTTTTCTTCTTTTCCCGAGGTCTAGCTGAACCTGTGCCTATTGACCTTCAAGGCATACAGCAAAATCTTTCTTAACTCAGGCGTTTGTCTGAGGGGCAATTCAAAGACAGACTGAATTGTCATGCTGGGAATTTGGCTGGCATTGTGTCAGTTTTGCTTCATGTCAATTTAGGTAACTCGAGCTTATCACATGTCTCTATATTGGGATAAGTATATTATATTTAAATATAGTTTTCATTTAAAATACATAGCCTGATAAGTCTGGCAGCAAAATTATGTAAATGTCAACTATGAGGCTCTTTTATGCCATTAAGAACAAAAGTGTGCATGCCTTCTGCCTGAGCGTAATATATTCACAGTCATATCACATAGCACGTGTATAGTTGCTTTCTTTGTGTGTGAAAACACTTCTAATATAAGTAGGGCTTGTAGAAGATGGATTTAAGGCTTATCACATGAGATTTCTGGTAACCCAATTTCAAACAAACAAACAAACAAACAAAAAACACATCAGGGAACCCTGAGATTAGGTCTATCATTAGAATGTTTTTCCAATTTCTACAAGTAAGTTTGGGAAAAGTAAGTTATTTTGCAATGTTAAGTAATATAAATGCCCCTTTCTTTCAGAGGTTCTACTGCATCCATGCTTTAGATGAAAATGTATAGCTGGGAAGAAGGGTAGTCTTTACAAGAAAGTATATCTGCTATGAAATATCTTTTAAGAGTCAAAATTTTGCCAAATCACCATAAACTAAACTTAGTTTTATGGCTGTGATATTCAGCATGTTTAATCCTTTTATAGCCCCTACTGTTGTCCAGACTATGTGTTTATTGCCAAACAGAAGGAATGAGCATGACTCATTCCCTGACATCTCTGCTATAGGATTGGGATGTGCATGTGGAGCCACATGGCTGCTGCCTGCTTAGATTGAAATATAGTGAAGCACAGAATGGGAGGAAAAAATCTACTTGTTTTTATGGGAGAGTAAGAGAACCTGTGAAACTAAAGGAGAATAAAGCTTTTGGAAGCTGGCAGATGAAATAGCTGTGTACAGGAGGGAGGCTGTGTCTGGCTGGGGAGGGGGAAGCTGTGATTTGGCATCCTTGCGAGGAAATGGGATAGGGGAAAATATCTAGCTGGCAAAAATGGTGCTACATCCCAGCTACAACAGGGAAGAAAGTGAAGGTCTCTTCAGTTAATCAATTCTGACTGGGCAAAGAAAATGGGGAGAGGAACCTAAATGGAGGAACTGCTACAATAAAAAGTCTGAAGAGAGAAACTAGAACTTTGTGGGAGGGAAGAAACAGATACATTAGGTTAAACCACCTAAGAAAGGAGCAAGGGAGAGAAAAAGAGCAGTGAGGGGAGAATATAGTATGACTGGACTAGGACATCAAAGAGTGAAGGGAGAAGGAAAAAAATGGCAGGGAGTTCTGCAAAATAATCTTTGAAACCTGTGACAAAAGGGAATTTGCAGGCCTGCAAAGAGAGGAAGAAGCTGCTGCTATTACTTATTCTGCAGGCTCAGGTATTTCAGGTTTGTGTGGTGTCTCCCCACAACCCAACACGTCATTTGATGTTGCAGACAATATTTTCTCTTTTTTTGCTTACTTTAAATGTCCAAAATATTAAAGATACTCCAGATTATTTTTTTTGATTTACAATTATAATTTATCTTCTCCCCTTTTGAAGTATATCATGAGTTACAGCTCTGACTTGGTTACCTAACTTCCTTTCCGTAAGTTCTCAATATCTGTTAGGTTACTGTATGAATTGCATTCACTTAGTGAACAAATAATATTTGTTGTTTATTTTGTTGTTCAGTATGTACAACAGGCCTTATACACTGTATGTTATGTAACTCCCTGCTGTGAAGATAGTTTGATTTTTTCTTTTTTCTTTTGTTATCATCGCAGACATACCTAAATGCATCATAAATGGTCATGTATTTAGTCTCATAGCATGAAGAGTTTCCATTATTATTTCCAATTGACTGATGGAGAGCCTATTCACGGAGATTAAGGTTAAGAGTGCCACATACTTATAGGTGTTCACTGTGATGCTTCTGTGCTGTTTTTAAGAGCTCTCTGCATTATATAGCCTATTATCTGTTCAAAGCATAATTCAATTGCAACTGTGAATGCTCAGTTATTACACACAGCAGACCTAGAATCTCAAAGCAGGCACCCAGAAAAGAAAGTGAGGAACACAGTCAGTGCCCAGCTGTGGAGGTGAGTGACTTGTCTGATACTGCACAAGCATTCTGTAGCAGAGATGGGAAGATTCTCATTTTCTTGGGAATTATTTGGTTAGTCTAAACTGGAAACAGCTTTTTCTCCTCCTGCAATCTCGTCTTTTTTTTTTTTTACTAAAAATTTCTGATTCATGTTTTTTCCTTCCTGTACTCCTCCTCTCTTCTCCACTGAGCATGATTGTTTTACAGTGGGGGCCTACTTTTCAGGACTCCTCGCATTTAGCAAATGCGACTTTCGCTACATTTGAAACTGAGCAAAATAAAGGGAACTATTAGGAAGATTCATTAATGCAAGTGGTGGTATAGGAGACTGAAATTTTGAAAATAAAAGAAAATTATGGTACTAATAGTTTTGGAGAAAAGCTGCAAGAGCTTATAAATATAATTAAATACATTTTAAGTATTCCTCGTAATCCCATCCTAAAATAAAAGGTAACAATGTTAGGGGAGAGAGAGACCAAAAATAAGAGCTGTCCATTACATCGATGGCTTGTCAGTTCAATTCTCATTAACTTTGGGGAAATGCCACAAGGGTGTTTTATGCCTCCAGAGAACTGTAAAAGTCTGTCAATGTTTCATGTTACATCCTCAGATAAATGTGTATTAGCTCTCCTCCCATATAATTAATACCTGAAAACCATGCAAAAGAAAAGGATAGTTTAAAGAGCCAGGAAAAATGATATGATGGGCTACTGTCCATGTTCTTGTTCCTTGTCTTCCTCTGCCTATTTTTTTCTTTCTCCTTTCCCTTATTCCATTTTGATGGCCTAAAAATACTCTTCAAGACTGAGATACAATTGGTATAAGGACCCTGTGTCATGTTAGTGTCATGCTCAGAATCTTGTTTCATGAGCAAAGAGGAGAACCACATGGGCCATTTCATATTTTATATAAATAAAAAAGTGTGTATATACAATAATTGTATGTTGGATGTGTATGTTGCACAATCAATTATTGACTTTGTAAGGGTTTGAATTTATGGGAAAATAATAATAATAGTAATAATAAAAAAAGGAAATCTGGACCATCTGAACAATTAATAACTTAGTATATTATTACAAGGAAAAAAATAATACCATAAAGAATAATATAGTTTAAATACGTATAGGCACATTTCTTATTTTCTGCCCTATTATCTTGGTTTTATACTCACCCTTCCTCTTCTCCTTTAAGTCCTAACATTAGTCATTTCATTCTGGTGTGTAGTGGATAACGCAGTGACTTGTCAATATGTGGAGTCCTTTACTGTGAGGCAGATGGTGTTCATGTTTATGGTTTCTTCTTCCTCTGTCCAGGATCTGCTAGGGGCCATTTGTGGTTGTTAACGCACTTTTACACTTCTGATCTTCCTTCAGTGGTCTGCAGCTTCACAATACATGCAAATTTACCATATAAGCTGCAATTTGGGTTTTAAATATTATTTCTTTGTTCTCTTTTTTAGCCCTACCACCAGTTTTGTCCATCTCCAGGTTTGTGTTTCTTTAACTGCCCATTGATGAGTTTATAGCTGTGTGATTTCCAGTGCTGAGCCTGTTGCTGTTAAAGCTAAATCAAATAAAGCAAAACCTAACAAGCAAATTTACAAAGCCTGTGTTCTTCCAAAGCCTCTGGCCTGTTTTTAGCAATGGTAATATAACATGGGGCTACAAGGTAATATTAGATAGGTAAGATTGATATTACTGGACAATACTGGAAAGGTAATTATCCCTTACCAAAGGGGAAGCTAGTATATATGTTACTACTAGTGCATTGGAGGGTTGAGACTGACCTGTATCACTTCATTTTTACAAGTAAAACATCTGTGATACAGGTTCCAATATCCTTAGTTTGTTTTCAACAAAGTAGAAAGGATAACGCTACATTTTATAGTAAGTATTGCCATAATTAATCAGGTCCATCATGCATCTGCTTTGGATAATTGCCAATACCTGATGCCTCAGAGAGAAGTGCAAGAAACCCCAAGGTGGGTTGCCCATATGGAAGGTTTCTTCCTAATTCTCAATGGTTAAAGATTTGCTTGTTTTCTGACACAGATATACTTACAAACCTTTTAAGAGTTTTTTATCTTGCTACCTGATATTACTGTGGATGTCTTCATTATTCACATGAATGTGAAGTCCTACTGGGAGCCCTGAGTGTTTGGCATCAGTGATTTCTTCTGGCAGTGAGTTCTATAGCGTAACTGTGCAGTGTGATAAAAACGAAAATATTTTATTAGGTTCATTTTATTTGGTCCTTGCTGCATTTCAATTTCACTGAATGTCTCATTGCTCTTGTTTTATTAGCAAAGTAACTTTTGATATTCCTTAGTTGCGCACAGATATTTTTGAAAAACATGGAGAAAAATTTAGGCTCTGTATTTAAGCATCAACCTGAACAGCTTCTTTTTTTCTTTTTTTTTTTTTTTTTTTCTTCTTTCTTCCAAACAGTGAAGCAGTGGGAATCTCTGATTTCTCAGTACTTTTGGAACACCTTCTAGTTATTTAGGTGCCTAAAGATTGGGCGGTCTGATGTTTGGTACTCTTTTTTTTTTTTTTTTTTTTTTTTTTTTTTTTTTTTTTTTTGATTAAACCCAGTTGAAGATGTAGGGTTTCCTGTTTGCTCAGTTGTTTATTTATTGATCTTCAGTATTCGTCTTACTCATGTATCAGTGCCCTATTGGCCAGTACAGTAAAATCAATGCTTTTCTCTAGGGGCAAATCTCCAGTCAGGAATCTGGGAGCTCTTTCTCCATCTACTAGAGTGTTAGGTAGATGCTGCTGCATCGTAGATTATTTTCTTCTCCTATCATATGGTAGCATATGAGTATATGCTATGACAGTCTTTGACCTAAGTCACTTGCTTGGATATACCCTCTTTGCTGACTGGTGAGGAAAAATGAAGCAAGAAGTGCCTGTGACTTCTTAAAATTTGATTAAAGAAGCAGGAGCAAAGCTGAGTGTGGCAGTTCTCGATGTTAAATTCAGACATGTATTTTTGATTCTAGGCTGTGTTTTCTGCTCTCTGTACTATGAAATAATGTTACTCCAGTGTTTTCACTCCTGTGATCACCTGCTCATTTAAGGATTTATTTTAAAAGCTGCATTTTTCATGCAGTTTTTGAATAAAATACAAGCATCTATTTATTTCTTGAGTTGTTCTGCCTGGTTTAGAACAGTTTCCTTTTCTTTAAATGCATTCTTGAATTTACACAGTTTGGGCAGTGTTGATGGATACTGCGAGACAGGGAAGAAGGACAATACATTAGATTAGCCTATCTTCTTGACAGTGCTAGCATTCTATTTAATATCTTTAAAAAGTACATTTATCCAGTCTCTTTTATATAATTCTTACATGTATCTGAGGATGGGACTTGCCCTGGGAAGTTTTGACGCAGCATTATATAGATAATTTCAAGTCTGTATTATTTAAATTTAGTTTGAATTTTGTACTTTGTTTTGATCCTACAGATCATAGTTGTGTCTGTGAGAGCAGCCAAAGACCAAATGGTTCCTGGGGACTAACTTACCTTCATTCCCAAAAGGGATTCTGGTAGGCCGGGAGCAAGAGTGATAAACATTTTAGCACCCTTCCAGGGCTTCTGCCAGTCTTTTAGAATCCAACAGGAAAACAGACATCTGTCAGCAGCCCTTTGTCAGCATTTGTCTATCTCTGAGCAAATTATTTTCATTTGCTCTTGATATCATCAGACTGTGGATGGTTGAAAATGCTGAGAAAGACCTACTGCTTTAAAAGTAACCTTGAGTAGACTGCAAGTACTAGAAAATACTTGAAGATTGTTTACATGAGACTTCAAGCCTTGTTTTGTAGGCTCAGGGCATCCTGTGCAGTGGGTTATATTAATTTGCTAGGGCTGAACTCTCGTATTTCTGTTGACTTGCAGTTTTGTTATAGCTATGATTGTGGAAAATACCCTTTCTGCTCAGTGTTTTACTGTAAGTGTACTGGTGCTGAGTTAAGCGATGTTAATATCTCAGAGAGAAGCTTTGAGTGCTTCTCTGCATAGCAATACATCTGGTAATAATCCAGATTTTCACCTGCATCCATCAGTCAGCCCATGTTTGCCCCAGTGGGACAGATTTCCTGTCAGATCCATCACTCAGATGTTGGATCATCACCACATAAATCAGCTGGGTAAATCAGATCAAGCTGGAATCAAATCCAGCATGGCCATTAATGATAGATATCATCTCTTAAAATACATAGCATGTCAAAGCTGACATAATACTCACTGAGAAAGGAATATAGCCCATCCATTTACTAAATGTAATAAATCAAGAGAGAGAAAAGAATTAAGCATGCATCCCTGCTACCTTTAATGGAGCAAGGTGACTTGAATCAACAGTAGGCATAGAAGAGCTCCACGTAGTTGCCCTGGTGATCCCTAGCTGCCACCCAAATGACTTCTGACAGCATCATCAAGTTACAGCAGTCTCAGCATACTCAAGTCATGGCTCCTGAGCTAGGAGCTCAGCTCCAGCTGCTGAGTGTTTATTTCTCACACACACACACACAGTCCAACTGCCTCACTACTGGCAAGACTGAATACATGACTGAACAGACACTTATGGCATCATGTGTGCACCTACACTTGTGATTGCCCAGTTGCCACCTCACTCTGGAGGCATTTAGGCTGTTTGTTACTAAAATCACTCCAAATGAACTTTGCTAGAGTCTTTCAAATGAGAAAAATCTAGAGTTTTGGCCAGAAAGCGAATGGAAGGCAATACTTAAAGCTTTTTGTTTGGTTGGCTTGTTTTTTTTTTTTTTTTACTTGTGCATGTGTGATTTGAAAAAAAGGACTGCCAGGAACAAACTGGATATTGATGTCTCTTCTAAAGTCAGTGTCTTATCAATTAGGCTATAATCATGTTCCTTCCTCTAGTGCGTATACGCTCTCTCTGGGAAGTAGCTCTCGTTTCTTCAGGATAACATAGCCATAATTGAATGGATAGAATAAACTGAGGAGTCGGCCCCTCAGCTGTAGCAGCTCCTGACTTGGGTTGCTGGCTGCTTTGGCTCCTCATTGTAAGACAGCTGCAGTTTCCCAAACACTGCCCGGGGAGTGAGGACTGTAACATACTCTTGCAGGTTCAGTCCCAGCGTCCAGGCACATCAGTGCAAAGCTCTGCAGCACTCAGCCACTAGAAGCCTAAGCCCCCTCTTCCCCCCCCTCTTTTTTTAACCATGAATCATTCTTAGCCATTTCTATATCTGATAATGCTTCATACTGTCAAGTTTACTAAGCTAATGCATCATCTTTATTTGCTTTATCCAGCCACAGCTTGGCATTTCTCTCTACTTTACTGAGTCACTCATTTTACTGTGTCTTGCATTTACCGTTCTTCAACATGCCCTTCTTAGCTGTCATCTCTCCTTTTCCAGGCCATTTTCCCCTTCTCCATTCCTTTCTTTTCCATTTTGTTTTACCCTCTGTATTTCTGCTTTTCTACAACTGCCTGATACCTGGTCTTAGGAGATAATGAGCACCTCAGTCTAAGTGTCATGACTGCCCCTTGAAAAATTGTGTCCTGACTGCCCCTTTCCAGGATTTGGTTCCTATTTGATCTATAAAAGAAGCTCAGATTAACGAGGTCCAAATTTTAACTGGTTCCTTAGGCAATCAAAAAAATGTTTGTTAGTAAATACTAATGAACAGCCTCACCTCTTCAGCTGAGCACAGATACTCTGATACACAGCTGAGGATCGGGTACCAAACCTTATATAGACTTTTTTTTTTTTTTTTTTTTTTTTTTTTTCAATGTATTTCAAAGCATGTATTAAGGGTTGGTAGAATTATTTGACACATTACATTTTATTAATTTATTCCTTTTTTCCCAGCTATGGCTGCTCGTTAGATGCTCCTGAATTCACCATAACTTTATAGTTTTCAGATATGGGTGTCCGGCAATTTGCACAGTCTCTGCTTCTGACTGATGTTTTCAGGCTGCTTATTTCAGCTATTAACGATGCGCAGCTGATCACTTAAGTCACCTGGAGTGTTGTTTCTTTACTCACTAAGGAGGAAGGTCTTATTAGAAAGCTGAAATTTTATAAGCAGGAAAAAATGAGAAGATTAAAATAAGTCACTGGTACAATAAATGTATTTGTGAATGATGTGTGCAGGTAGAGTTCACGTGTTCTTGTTGGGGAGACCATTGTAATTTTCCCATTTAATTATATTTTTTGTTCAGGAACCCCAAAACTCCTTTAAAGACTGTGATCTGAATTCTGGGGCCACTTCTGCATAGAACATACAAGTCTGCAAAATTCTGAGTAAGAAGACACAGCTGGCAAAGAAAGTTAGGACGAACAAAGTGCTATCCTTCTACTGTCCCACTAAGGTCAACATAAGTGGATGTCAAATAGTTCTGATGATTATTTATCCTGGGGAGCCATTATAGGCAGTAGCCAGGATTAGACTTTCAGTTGAGACACTGCTTCTGAGAATCTGAAAAAGAGGGATTATTTAGGTGAAAAGATGATGGCTGAAAATGCATTTGAAACCACAGAGTCGGAGGAAAAAGACCAGGGCTAGGGAAACAGAACTGAATAGATAAAAGGAGAATTGTTAAGATAAAAATGACACAGTAAAAAATCTGTATCTGTGTTATAAAAACATATGGGACTGTCTATTAAAATGGAATGCCTCTCAGAAATTTAATTTATTCTCCTGCTCTCTGGATTTCAGATAAGTCTACTCTTTCATTCTGAAAATGGGAGACTGTGTAAATAGGTATTTAATAACTGTTTAAATTTAAACTTTCTAATTTAAATGGGGAAAAAAAAAATCCTTGTTATAAACTAGGTATACAAGCTGATTTGAACAGCCAGTATTTCCAGGTGTCTTTGGCACTGTAAATGGAAAGCAGGGTTGTGATCAGCCTAGTAGTTGGTTTAAGGAGGGAGTTCTTAAAGTTATTTCTGTAAAATTAAGACCAAAAAATCAGTACAGACAGAAATGGTAAATAATCATTTTACCCCTACTCTACCTAGCATAGATAAAAGAGTGAAGCTGACATATGTTAAGCAGTGTATAAAATATTCCCCTGAACAAAATATAAGGTAATGATCTGTTTCCCATGCTGTTTTGACTATCAAAATGGCAAATTCCCTTAATGCATCTATTTCTGTTTTGATTATATAATACTGCTAAATTCATGTCAGTGTTACAGTTTCCAGGTCCTGAGAGACTCAGGGCAAAGCTGACTCCAGTTCTCTGAGAAGTTCTTCTGAACTTCTCAGTTCAGAAGCTTTTACATCTAATATTGCTTGAAGTGACATCTTTCATATTGAGTAGCAGAGTAAGAGAGACCTTAAAAGTTCAGTTCTTTTCCCAGTGCTTAAGTAAATCATCATTCTTGTGTTTAGCACCACTCCAATTTATGCTTAATGGCTTGTATCTATAGCTAAGAGGCTTTAGAAGCACCAACTTTGTTTGTTACCTGAAACTCACCTATTACTATACTCCCTTTCTTTCCTACTACTTTCTCACCTGCTTAGGAGTTACCTGGGTAAATATGAAGAAATTGATTCCTTGTAGAGCAAAGAGCTCCTTTCCTTATGGAGCCTCTGTTGGTCTGAAATTCGTGATAAATAAGTTACACTCATGGGACAGCTTAGTGACCTTTTTCCCTTTGCATGCTGCTAGATGTGAGCAGAGGTCTTTCTGCTTTGGCACTTCTGGCCCAGATGCTTGAAGTTGAACATAGTTCCAATTTACCATTCATGTACAGTTTACAGTTAAAGAAGATTCCTTAAAATGTATCTTTGTTCTAGCTGTTTTCTTTCCCACCAAGTTTTGTTAAGCCTCATGTGTCACCTGCACCTCAGTATTTGGTGGGTGTTCTTCTCACTATCTCTCTACGATGCAAATAGCTGATGATGTGATGATGTGGATCCTTAAAACATGGGTGGTGGCAACCCGGATCATCTGCTTTTGTTTTCCTTTCTGTCCTGGCCTTCCACACAAATAAATAAATTGGGTTAGAAGAATTATTTTTTTTTTGATGCTCTTTTGAATAGGTTTAGTTTATAAGTACTTCTCAACAGATAATCAACATTACTTTGTTGTTACAACATCCAGTCACTTTGTGTCGCTCTCAGTAAAAAGCATCTTCCTTCATTCTTATCTGTTTTACACTAGCAGCTAAAGAGATCAGATCTCAGATTACTTTGATTGTTTCTCAGTTTGGGTGCTTTACAGGGTCATCCTGATCTTGCAGGAGGGGGTAAAAATTAAGAAAAATGCATGATGTTGGGGAACACTGAAGAAGCTTCAGCTTCATTTTATTTTCCGTGCAAGTTGCTTCAGTATGAATGTTCATTTTTGCAGTCATTCATGATTATTTCCAGATGGCCATGTTGCAAAAATATTGTTTACTTGTAATTATACTCTGCTGAAAATCAACACTGAGTTACAGTGACATCTAGGAGTGAATTTCGTGAGAGGCCAAAATTAGGCAAATATAGAGTATTCATTGTCCTGTGTACCACATTGGGTATCAGCATGAAGATTCATGGAAAAAATCACTTTAGCCTTGGATATGGTTTGTGGAGGACAATGCGACATATTCCACAACAAAATAGGATTTTGTGAGCCATGAGGAATCTTTATAAGCCATAAAGGAGACAGCAAAGAGGCAATTTCATTGAAGTATGTAGACTTAATGGTATCTGTAATGTCAGTATGAATTATTAGAGCTATTCTGGCCCTGATGGCAATGAGGAAGTAAGAGGGGGAGCATGAAAGTAGGGATGTTATATGAATGAAAAAATAAAGAAGTGGAAAGCTTCTGTCTTGCAGTGGAACAGATGAAATGCTACTCTGTGGAAATACTGCTCCAGTACAAAACATCTGCTGGAGTCCTTCAAAAAAACATAATTAGACAATTAAAGACAGGAAAGAAATGGTGTTTGGGGATCAGACAAGCTGCTTTCAGAACAGGAATCAAAAGCCTTCCAAAGTAGGTGGTGGATTTATCGGTCTATGACAAATCCTGACCAATTTTCCTCCTCTGGGAGTCCTGGAAACAAGAACTGTATTTGGGCTCTTTACTGAGACGTCAGCTTATGAAGCCCCAAACTTCTGATATTGAGGTCAATACTATTTTGTATTGCTCTTTCTATTTAGAAATGAAACAAAAGATGCAAAATAAAGTGACCTGCTCAGGATCACATAGAAATCAATGGCAATACTGCGAATAGATAATCATGGGAAATCAGTAGTTGCTGGCTTTAACCTTTGGATAAGAGTTTGAATTCAAAATTATATAGGTAGATACTTGGACTGTGGAATTAAAAGATAGTCTTCCAGCATTTATTCTTGGTTTTACCTCCTAAAAAAATGCCCTGAAATAAGAAGGTAAATGAACATATCCTGGCTGTCTGTGTGACTAGATTATCAGGATATGCAATCTGCAGAGGTTTTGTTGTTCACAGAAGGAATTTCACACTGATAGTGAGCAACTAGGACTTTTTTCAGCCCCTGCAGAAGAGTAAGCCTTGAGAAGTCCTTGTGCTGTCAATATATGAGACTTGGACTCCCAGCACAGACAATACCCAATTTACTTAGAGTTGCATAGTCAGTCTGTCACATCTTTGGCTCTACAAGGCTCCAGCCATGTGCTCAAGGTGCTCTTAAGGAAGGAGATACTTGATCATGCCTTGATTTTACATAGTCTGATAGCTCGTGGTACCAGCAGGCATGGTAGAATCAAAGAACTTTCTGTGGAAGTTATGTGCTGTAATGTCTGTGTAAGATGGTGTTGCATGAACAATTTCCTGATGTGTGTAATTTTAGAACAACAACAAAAGCACATTTGAAATTATCACAGTGAACTTTGATCTTTAGATCAAAGAGTTTAGAGTTTAGATTTCAGAAGAATTTTGTTACTTAATTTTAACTGTATTAAGAAATTCATTGTAATAGTTTTTGAAAACAATGGTTTTGAAAACCACTGTTTATTAAAAAATAAAATAAAATAGAAAGCCAACAGATTAAAATGATATTTCCCCTTCAGGGAAAAAAAATAATGAAAGAGCTCTGACTTTCTTTTCTGACTATACTTTTGGAGAATATAGAAATTAATAATAATAATAAAAACTAGAAAATTAATGCAAACCTAGAAAATAATAATCCAAGTTGTTTTAACCGAGTGGACTTGTTTGAATTTTTGGGAATATCGTACCTGGAGATTGTTTTGACTAAGTGTTCCACACCAACTTCTATTATGTTATCAACGTGGATCCAAAAACTTTGTTGAACTTTCTAACCATCCACAAGTTTAAAATTTTTAAAGAAAATGAGTTTTTAATTTACACTTCAGCTTTTTCAATGCCATTTGACAGCTGGTGGATGGAATATGTTCTCAAGTGCAAATACTGCTCGATAGATCTGATATGTGCTCTGGAATGTAATTTTTAGAGTCAGGGAACCTAACACCTTGACTCTGATAGCAATGACTTCATTTTCAACCTCTAGGTGTAGACATAAAATTTTGTAGTTGAGATTTCTCTTAGCAACTGTTTTATATGCTTAGTATTATAACTTATAATACAGCTGAAAGAAATTCAGCAGGTATCTGTGTGCCACATTGCGCTCTGATTTTTATATTTTTAAACTGTCTGTGTTGCACACCACACTGTAAAACAGAGATACCAACTTCTGTTTTTAATGAGCTAGCCTGGATATTGCAGTACATCAGAGCTCAGTAAATTAACCCATGCAGAGTGTGGTTAGACTCTAGTCCAGTGCAAGTGCAGTAACAGGAATCACAATTGAAAGTAATAGATAGTAGAAGGCAAAAGCACTGGAGGATAAACACTGCAACTCTAAAGTCTGCAAGTGTTGGTATGAGGGTGAGTGGTATTAATAGCAGCAGCGCTTGCCAGAATGGCCCTGGTGGTGTTACTGTTAATGGTTTGCAGGAATAATAATTACGTTTGATTAGAGATACAACAGTAATACTGTTCATGTATACAGTAGAATGCCATTTGAGTAGCACAAGGATGCTGTTTGAGAACGGATATGAGCTGAAGAACAAGGAAACTTTGAAGGAGATTTCAGATTCAAGGTGTTCTGGTTGCACTGGTGTGAGACTGGGAGAGCTGGACTGGTGATTACACCAGCATGATGGCAGCAGTAATAATTTTGTGGTGGGTGTTAGCAATGGCAGACATTGCAGCAATGCTGGCTGTGGCACTAGTGTGTGCAGTATACCACACATAAAAATGCCATGGCTGCTTTTCCATACATTTTTGCTGCACTGTCCTCCATCTGTCCGCTATATCACCAGAAGAGATTATACATTTCTCATTAATCACCTCTGCTGTGCACTTGGCTTCTTATCTGCGAGAATAGCTTTCTTAGGGGATGCACTGACTCCTGCTTGCAGGAGATTTCAAAGTATATTCTCCAAATATCTTTCAGATAAGAGAGAAAATTGACAGTCTAAAAATGTATCAATTTTTCTTTGCCACTTGAGGCCTGTAATCTCTATAGTAGGGAAATATTTAAAACATTTATATTTAATATTTAATAATCAATGTGAAATATTTAATAATCAATGTGAAGCTCCTTTTGTTGGTTTGAGATTCTCATCAACATATTTCTGCTACAGGAAAGTATCGTTGAAACAACTGCTTTTCTCACATAGTGTGAGAAATATTTCTCTTAAGAGAGATTTGCCACCTTCTACATTCTAGAATACCAAAATAACCATTTCTTGAAAACGTGAACAGTCTCACTAAATATTTACTTTACTTTACATAGATATAACTCAACTCAAAAGTTTTTATTGTGGGATTGTAACTGAAGTGGGGTAACTGAAATAAAGACCACAGGTAAGTCCAATGCTAAAAAACAATCTTTTGATGATATTGAACTGAAAATATTTTGAAATTATCTTTCTGCCAGTGTGTTGTAAGTAAGCTTAGTTAAAGAAGAAAAAGGATGCAGTAACTGTGACTGAAACAAACTTGTGAGGTTTACATACTAGTAGTAAAGGACTAATCCTAGACTTTTCTATGGGCAATCATAAGTGGTATTGGAGACTAGCAGTATTTTTGTTTACCATAAAGCCACAGTTTTTAGAAACCTGTAATTTCAGTAAATATGGTGGTCTTCATTTTCTAAAAGTATGTTTCTAGCCTTGAAAAGAAAAGTTCTAAAATTCAGATCTTAGAAAGAAAAAAGCTGTGTTTTCATTTACTATGTATTGCAGGAATTTAAAGTTGCCAACTTCTACAGCCCAATTCATGACATTTCCATAAAACTGAAAATTTTAGAAAATTATATTTTATTTCAAAAATTTGTATGATCCCAGATCTAGATATTGGATGTTACACCTTTGTCAGTAAATTTTAAAAGCACTATCCTACCAGTACTTGATGTATAAATAACAGATTTAAAGTGGAGGTATTAAAACATGTAAAGGCTGTAAGCTGAAGTTAGAAGCCAAGGATGTGGGCAGATGGAAAGACCATTAGGCAAAGAGAGCTTGTTTTGCACAGAGGCAGGGAAACTGTACCCTTGCTAGACAGTATGTTGTCACTGGTAGAGCTATCTTAAAAAAAAAATAAAATAATAATAATAGTAAATTCTGTAGGTGCTATTAAAGGACTCAAATTAATGCCCATGATGGAGCCAGCTGCATTGCCATAATTAGGAAGGAGGTTATACTTCAAGAAAAACATGCAGAAAGAAAAAATTTCCTTAGGCTGAGCACAACAGAGATCTTCCCAGAACACCCTTGCTTTTGGCTGTCTTTCAGGTCTCGTTCTCTGCTTTTTATTGCTTTGGCTCTAGCCTGCACAGTAGGGATGGAGGATGAATCTCAGTAGCTGTAAGTTAACAACCAGAAACAATTTTGATTGATTTGTCCTTCTTTTTGCAGTATTCCATTGGAAGCATCCCCAGGGCATGTTACTAATTGTTTGCCCTTTACTTTGGGACCACTGGATTAATGGCTTTATATAATTGCCATTTCTTCATTGTTAATACAATAATGGTGTGATGAATTCTGTAGTCAAGCAGTTCTTGGCCCTGACTATAGGGGGGGAAAAATATTACCATTTGAAAATGAAAAGAGGTTTCCCATCCTAGAGTGTGAAATGCTACGGTGTGATGGGACAGCAGCTTCTCCAGGTACACTGCCATTAGACTGGGCAGGACTTTCAGTCACTGTGGGGCTTGGAAGTAAAGCTAGCAGCAAAACAGACATCTGTACGTAGTTCTAATTTAGACAGTCAGAGGTTTTTTTTTTTTCTTTCCCTTTTTTTGGTGTGTCTATTGTTGAATCTATTTTGGATGCTTTCTACCTACATGCTTTTTTACGGTGATGAATGGCTCTTAGAAATATGTACAAACATTTGGACTGTGGGAAGCTCAGGAGTGCTGAGTTCAAAATGCACAGAAATCTCATCTTTCCTGTCTTGCCTGCCTCATGCTTGTCATGGGATTAAGGACAGAGGGAAAAGTGGAGGTGTTTGTGTGAAGTACATGCAACTGGCTCCATCCACACAGCAGGTAACTGAGTCCTGTGTGAGCCCTAAAGAAAAGCTTGCACCCAGAGCTTTTCAACTAAGAATTACCTTACAGGCAGCCCAGGGAGTGCACCAGCGATGTGGAGTTGGATTATTTGGCCTTTTGATCCAACTCAAGAACATCCTGCCTGGAAACGAAGACCAACAACTCTCTTTTGTTGCTTCCCACACCTACAGTGTGGTTGTGAATGGTAGTGGCCAATTGGTCTTAGAGCAGGAAGTCATACACAGTAGTTCTCCTATTTATTACTGTCTTTCCTTTTTGTGATACTGCACCTGAGCAAGACTATTTTTGGACCCTTTATATAAAATTGCAGCATTACAGGAAATAGGTATGTTGCCCACTCTGCAGAGGCGGCAAGATAATTTGTCAATTAGAACAAAACAGTTCTAGAATGACATTTATGTCTCTGCTATTTCTGAAGCCTCTTTAATTAGATCTGAGTTCATCCATATATCAAGTGAGGTAAAGGTTATTAACTATCCCATGTGTAGCTGTTGGAATGAAATGAAACACAGTTTGTAGGGAATCCCAAGTTTTACAGTCAAAACATGTCTGCAAAGGTTTTTTTTTATTATTATTATTATCATTTTTAATCTTGTATTAGAAAATGAATTTGGTGCTAGGCTGCCAGCCTTGGATACAGAAACTCTCTGTTTATCTCCTGAATGGGTATTACTTGGCTTGACAGCTTGACAGTTCCAGCCCTTGCCAGTATGCCTCAGTCTTGATGAGAGGAGGAGACATCACATCTGATCATGGGGAGGATGAAGGACATATTAAAGCCTGTTCAGTCCTTGACTTCTGGGTTATTTTCTCTGGGTTTGTGAGATCATCTCCTATTGAAGGGTCACATAACATGGCCAAAGAACAGAAACTCCTCGCATAGTAGCATCTATTCTGAGTGGGGGTTATCCCTACAAGTATTTAAACATACAGGCAGTGGCCAGCCTACTTTCTTTTTCTAAATGGAAAAAAAAAAAAAATCAGAGCATTTCTGTATCACTCCAAAAGCAAGACTGAGTGGGTATTTCTGCTGATTTTCAGATTCAGGTATACTTCCTTGTATGAATTTCTCCTGATTTAGAGAAAGGACTGAAAAGGGAAACACTTTTTCCTTGTATGAAAAAAAATAAAGGCAAATATTAATACCTCATATTTCTTAAAGTTTTAGGGTTCATTTTGCATTGTTTTCCAGGAATTACTGTTTAGTGTTAAGTAAGTTAAAATTATGCAGCCCTAATCTATACAAAGGCAACTAAAATTAAGACAAATTCAAAGACAAGAGTATAGGAATTGAGTGGCTCCCTTAGCAGCCAGGCATTTTCTCAGCTATTTATTTTATTCCCAATCCTTCAGTCTGACACTAAAAAGAACTTTCCTGTCTTTTTCTTAGAGCTGGCTTGTCATGCTTTTTTTCCCTGAGCATCTCACTAGAAGTGATTTTGCTGTATTTAACCACATGCTGTAAGAAATTCTAAAATGTAAAGTATTATGTAAAATGATTTTCAGAGGAGCCATCTGAGTAAACAGCCCAGTGAAAATGGGATGTGTTTAAGAAGATTCAAATGTATTCCCAACAGGACATTAGAAAGTTTAAAGGTAAACAATCAGATTGTGTACTGCCACAGTTGCACTTCAGGCACAGGGCAGGCACTACCATGGAATTAAAACCAGTTCAGGAACTTTCTAAAGATTTAAAAGCTTCCCACAAAGGTAGAACACGAGCAGAACTTCAGAAATGCAGTAGGTCCTGTATGGCATTTTTAATTTGAGTGATGAGCAGTTCTTAATCTCTGTGTACTGGTTCTCTGGTGCTAAGGGGAAGAAAGTCAGCCTGCCAAGTTCTGTTGCTTGATCTAACTAACTCTCTTTAAAGCCTTCACCAGGTTATTAAACTCTGTCTTTATCACCTGTGTGATGCAGATAGTCATTATCTACCTCTTTCTTGATTTGCTGAGATTCTGACATTTGTGGGACTGAACCTGCATAAACCATACTGAGCCCATTGAGATGATGTGCTGTAAAAGGGCAGTATGTATTAACAAATCTGATGTATTTATCCATGTATAACTTGGTTAAATCTGCTGCAAAGGCTGCATGACGTTCTTACTCAGCCTTGCATTTTGGTTTGGAAATGTACCATGACTGGAGGGGAGTAACTACTGATTTCATTAGCATTACATCTGCTAAAAAGTCTCAGGAGTGAAGGGAGACTAAGGTATGCTTTCTTGCCCATTTGTGCCAGGATATCAAAGGGCATTTCTGTACATCTGTGGGCTACTGTTCAGACAGATAAGGCTTTAAAGTATTTAACATCTATAATCAATATTTCATATCAGTCTCACACAGTCTCTCTTCCTTCAGTCTCTGTTTCTGGCCCTCTTTGTTTCTTCCTTTTAATGTGTGTTGGTTTTCATTTGTTTTCTAACGCCTGTTAACCTGAGAAGTTTTTCTTACTTAGTGCTTCAAATACTGCTTCAGGGTAACCTTATGGCCTTTCCAGAGAAAGGATCTGTGAGACTGACACACATTCTGGGAAGATGTGCATGTCACAGATGAAATTCTTATGAGGTTATGTAAGATAGTGTATGAAAACTGGGGCAGGGATGTCAGCTATGCACTACAACTGAAATGAGAGGAAAGGGAACCTGATGTTTAGAAGTGCAATTACACAGCACTGAAGCAGAACTTAAATGCTGTTTGGGGAAAAATGTTTAATTGGGCAAGGGAATATGGACAGTAGCTGCTTTCCTCTAACCCATACCAACAATCTGATGTATTCCAGTCTCCTACTTTACCGTTCTCCAACTCAGTTCTTGTTCAAAAAATAAAATCAAACAAATAACAGAACTTATACCTACTACAAAGTTCTGGTTTCTGGTGCTTGTTTAAGAACCAGTGATTTTAGAGCTTTTACTCTCCTTCTCTCACTTGCTTACTCTTATCCTCAGTGCTACTTTCACTAGGACTTCGCTTTCATTCTTGGCAGGGATATCACTGCAGATCCATGAAGATTAGGCAGAAAGTCATGTCAGTTTGTGCTCGGCAGCAGCTACCAGTCTTTGGCATTACTGGCCAAGGTCCTTTGGCATCCCCCAGCATTTGTCTCCATGCATCTCCCTGATCTCCAGAATCTTTTCCCCACTTCTAGGACCTTTCCTCCAGGCAGTGTCATTACTTTCTTAATTCCAGGCCTGTTTCTTATTTCTGAGACCACTACTTCTTGGGGACTCAATCTAAATAGTCTATGTGTAAAAGCACAAATCTGATCAACCTCCTAAGTGGTGGTTTTCTTTCATGTCTCTCTATTAATTTGAGGATTCACAATATACTGCTTCTTTAGTCCAGCTGTTATCAAAATTTACAAACAGTCTATACCAGTTGCAGCTAGGAAGTTGCAGGCTTCTGCTTGAGAGTTTGAATGTTCATTTTTGGATACTCACCTCCACTTGCATACACACAATTATCTGCTGCCTGCATTTTTTTTTTTTTTTTTTGCCTACGACATTTACCTTCTCATGAAATGTTCAAATTGTTCCACTGTAGTTTAGTGGTGTGCATTGCCTGAAATCCTCTAAGTACAACTTAGCCAGCAGTTAAGATTATTAGAATATAATATTATGCACCAGCCAGAGGAGCTTTGATATACATGGATTAAAACTCTTTCCAGGTAGAGTCAATCAATACTTCAAAGTTCTCTGAGTAAGAAAGTCCAGGCAGAATATGTTCTGCATCTGATCTTCAGGAGGTTATCACCACAATGTAATGACACTAGTGACAGCAGCAGCCAGACAGTTAAATCTTTCTTTGTACAATGAAAATGCTCCATTGGGAGATCATACATAAGGTCAGATCATGCTTTGTTTAGTCCTTTCAGCTGAGATGACTGAAGTGTAAAGTCAGAGAGGACTGAATTCAGGTAAGTGGGAAGATGGATTATGAGCATGAAGTATAAGAATAAAAATATTATTTGGGATGAAAAGTGTCAAAGACAAAGGTATACCAGCACTTCACTTACATAGATAAAAATTTCAACAAAGCAGAAAATTATTATAATGTACTTAAAGAAGTAGAATTGAGATTAATTGACTTTTACAGCACAAAACAAACATTAGCAGACAGCCTTTCTGAGATACCATAGTGAAGTGAGGATAGTGGGCAGTCAAGAAGAAATGACACACTGCCCCAGGAAGGACTCTGCTAGGAAAAGAACAAAGACAAAAAAAAAATCTGGAGACATGACCCTACTTTGCTGGAACTTCCAAAATCAAGTGTCCTTTGGAATAATCAGTGGGAAAATTCTCCCCTTAAAGGGGAGAACAAAAATGAAGTAAAAAGTCTTTTTTTTTTTTCTTTGTTTTCTATTTTTTTTCTTTCTTTCCTTTTTTTTTTCCTTTCCCTTAGATGAGCGAGGACAGGCCTCATTAGTTTTGGAGAATGGGGATTCCACGTGCTTGAGTGACACAAAACTGTTTTCTTCTTGCTTTGTTTTTTCCTTAAATTGTTTTTCCCTGACAGCGTTACCTTCATCTTCTGTGACTTTCATTCCCCTTACCACTGTTGCCTCTTTCATTCTCTTGATTCCTAATGAGCTCTTTCTTCTGTTTATATAGTTAACTTCCTATTCCTTGTTTTTACTGTTGATTTGCTATTCCTTATTTTTTCTTTCATCATCCCAACCCTTTTAGATTCCATCATCTTTCTTTGTTTGTCATGTTGTTTTCCATTTTTTCATCCTCTTCCATTACTTCCTTCTCTCTAGCCTCTGGCGTCCATATTACACATTTTCTCAAAAATACTTCATTTTTGATAGATCACCACTTACTTCTTTCTTAATCCTATCCTGTCATTTTACTTCTGACTTAAATTCACTTTCAGCTCACTTACCATCATCATAAAGTGATTTGCCCTAGGGCCTGAGCTCAAAGAAAGTGAGAAAAGGCGGAAAAATGACTGTTTTAATAGCACCTTCTTGCCCAGTAAAGCTGCTTCCTTTCTTTGTAAGTTTCATATGTTGATTTTAGCAGTAAGCATATAGTCCTGCACATTATCCCTGCAGAGGCAATACCAGTGACAATAAGTAAAATCTATTTCTTCTATGGCAAATAGTTCTGGAAGCACTGGATTTGGGCTGATCAGATAGAGCTGAGCATAAATTCTGACGTGACAGGATGCTTGTTGTGTTGCTGAATCTGTTTGAAACTGTCCTGCTTGGGTCAATGATGCCCTTTACTGCTACTAGTAATGCAGAGAATGAAGAATGAACCTTGTCCTGACTGATACAGATTGCCTTGGTGTTGTGGTTTAACCCGGCCAGCAGCTAAACACCACACAGCCGTTCGCTCACCCTCCCCCCTCCCTCTCTGGGATGGGGGAGAGAAACGAGAAAAAACTGAAACCTATGGGTTGAGATAGAGACAGTTTATTAGGACAGAAAAAATAAAATAATAATAATAATATGTACAAAACAAGTGATGCACAATGCAATTGCTCACCACCCGCTGACTGATGCTCAGCCTATCCCCGAGCAGCCGCCCCCCCCACCCCGCCTAGCCACCCCTATATGTTGTTCAGCATGACCCCAGATGGTATGGGATACCCCTGTGGCCAGTTTGGGTCAGCTGTCCTGGGTCTGTCCCCTCCCAGCTCTTGCTGCACCCCCAACCTGCCCGCTGGCAGGACAGAGCGAGAAGCTGAAAAATCCTTGGCTTAGTGTAAGCACTGCTCTTCAACAAGTAAAACATCAGCATGTTATCAACATTAGTCTCATCTTAAATTCAAAACATAGCACTCTACCAGCTACTAGGAGGAAAATTAACTCTCTCCTAGCTAAAACCAGGACACTTGGTAAAAGAGGCAGGTTAAGAAAGATCATCTTTTAGCTCCGAAGTGAGTGCATCTGGAGTCAAAGAAGTGTGATAAACTAGGAAGTCTAAGGTGGCATTTTTACATGGATACTTTTCAGCACAGAGTGCAGTTAAAGTACTACTGTACCCTTTTTTCTGCACTGGGTGCCTGGGTCTGAAGGGCTGTTGCTGTTGTGCCCTCTGTAATGGGAGAACAGGTTGTTCTTTGGGCCGTTAGAGGGAGGCTGTGATACAGGGCCTGGGACCTGCTGAGAGTGTATCTTTCAAAAGAGATATATATATTGGTAAGGTATTGCTAGAAACCCAGGTGCACAAACTAATTCCTGTGGATCTTCTATCAAACTGTCCACACCACAAAAGAATGTACAGAGTTCATGATCAAGATGACTAATAAAATGATAGAACAGTAGAAAAGAAGGTGAGAAACCTCCAATAATCTGTGAGGGGAACAGCGTATGCAGGGAGAAGAAACTTTCTTCTAAAACTCCCCATAAGCTGTGGGATGCTTTTTATGAATTCACTGAAAGGAGATTAAAATCTTTTAATTTCTGATGGGAACTGCTCATGGATCTCTGCAACACCACAGCCTACTGGTGGCCAGCTCTGATGGAACAGTGGGTGTCCTTTTCTGTAGTCACTAATACAAACAGAATGATTTTTACTTTTCAGGAGCAGGACTGCAATTCCAGGCCTTGTACTCTGTTTGCTTTAGGTATAGGCCCCTTTTCACTGCAGATCTGATTCTGGACACTTCAGCCTGGTTGCTCACAGTCAACACAGCTCTACACTGACCTGCGTGTACGTGTACAAATGATGTCCAGTCTCCAGCACTCCCACAGTGGCCCTGCAGAAGTATCTTCAAAAGGCAGCACACAAGAAACCGAACAATCAAACAGAACAAGCAAGTACCTGGTTGTTGGTATTGCTGATGTCTGTAGTGACAAGTACTGATGTAGAATTTATTTAGCTTATCCCCTACTTAGGTAATCTGTAAAACTTCCTGAACTTTTAGGCAGTCAGGAAATAAAACATAGTCCCAGTGTTTATCTCCTGGTTATAAATATGCTGCAAATCACTTTCCTTTAGAAATGTTTGACATGCTGGGAAGGACATAGTAGTATCATAGATAGAAAAACCTTAAAATACCTCCAAGTATTCTTCAACATTATAAGAACCAAATAGCACAAACTGAATAACTCGTAATACTTCAACACTCGGCATCTAGTCCCTGTCCTGCACTGGTTTAAGCTAAGCTGGATCCGCTGTGATTTTGGAGGTTAAGTAGGGATACCTGATATTCATCTACCTTACCTGTTGAGCATCTTTGTCAGCTGCAAACCTTCAGGTATGAAATCACCTCCAAAACAGACTTCATGAGTGCCTGTTGCTGTCTGTTTTTACTGTGTACTGCAAGATATTTCAGGAGCAAGGAGATTTTAGTTGTAATGGTTAAGGCTCCTTAACCTATAAGGCCTGTATATCTACTCTTGTTTTGTCCATTCTTTATTTGGAGTAGATTAGCTGACAGCAACTGACTGTGCTTATTTGCAATATTTGCTTCTATTTTTGAATGTTGTTGTATCTTGCTGTCTTTGTTTTTAACATCCTGACTTTAGTGTTTATTGCTTATTGCTTAGACACCTCTAAGTAAATGTTTTTATGAATAGGCAAAATAAATGATCTTCCTGCCCCGTTTCATTTCTGTGGGCAGAAATAACCTTGGCACAGGGTGTTCCAAGGATTATTGATTACTGGAGCTGTGCCTCAGGCCATCAGCTCCTTCAAGCCAATTATTAATGGCCTGCATGTCAACAATTATTGGAAAAGCAGTGAATGCATTCGCTGTGTTCTCTGATCACTTTTCCAAAACAGCAAGGTGCTGGCAAGAGTGGCTAACTAAATTAGAAAGTCAGGGGACAGAGCACTAGGTGGAAAGTCACCCTTCTGGGCCAGGTGAGGAGAGAGATGCCTTGGACTTTAACCTGTAAGGTTAAGTCACAATGAAGTGTGGAGTGGCAAGTAGTTCTGTGATTCACAAAGCTAATGGAGGTTGATTTCTTGCAGGTCTCTGTGCCGCATTCCTTTAAACACACCATAATGATATATTCAATTCCTTTTGTGTTCCCTGAACAATTCTACAAACCCTATCCTTTGCTTGGGAGAGCAGCAGCATGTGCTGTGGATGCATTTAATCTGTACATATAGAATCAGGCTGTTGGGCTGCTGCCTCGGGATGGAAAAAGCCTGAATTCTTCCCACTACAGGACCCAATTTTTCTCTGTTCTGTATTCAGCCACATTCTGGCAAATTTTCCCTAATCACTAATTTAAGCCAAAAAGGTTATATGAGGAAACTGTAGCTGAATAGTCAGTTGAATGCACAGCACAATCATGTGAAGTAATGTTTTCTTAGTGAGGCAACCAAGAGGGGAAAAAAAAGTTATGGTACATAATTGCTGGAGATACTTATCTATGGCCCTATTGAAGTCAGAAATAAAAACAGTGATGTTCCTTGTTTGTAAATAGCAGAAATTGGCAAATAAACGGCCAAGTGTTTTGAATAAGGAGAAAAGCAATTTCTGCGGGCACTTGTGACAGCTCTGTAGAACTTTAATGTGGCTGTAATAGGGGAGCAAAACCAGCTCTAGAGTACTATTCATCTTGTGCCTGTTCCACATACAGCCTGTTATTTCAGTGTTGGTATTCCCCAGACATTAGAGTCCAAATGGTAGTAATAGGCTCTTGAGTTCAGAGGTTTTAATTCCCTGCAAGCTGCTGCTGAAGAGATAAGGGTAAGAACTAGGGAGAATGGAAGTGTGGCTGCTAGACCCCCCAGACCTGGTTTCCCTGGAGAAGCACTTGTCTCGAAAGTGTGTTTCTGCTGCACATGTTCTTTGAAACAAAGATGGCATAAATTATTTAGGCATTGCAGCACTGCCCACAGCTTCCATGCAACTTGTAGACAAAATCTAGGTTCAAGTCTGTAGCGCTCTAATGATCAGAAATTGTCTTAGAGGTGTCCACGACCACCAAGATCAACTGACTTGAATATATACAAGTGGGGTTTTGGTCACGTTTTTTATTATTGTTATTAATGAGTGCTGGTAAGTGCTGAGGGATCTTCACTATTTTTTTTAAGGGCAACATTTGAGTGCACTGAAACTTAGTGTCCTTGGCCTCATTTAGCCATTTTTATCAATCTGGCCTCTGGCTTTTTTGAGTCCAGTGTTTTCTTTGTCTTGTGGCAGGAGCTAGCACTAACTCTACCCAGAGCTGTATGAAAGTTAAAATATTCTTAGAAATTTCTGGTAATACACTGTGATGAAATAGATATCTGTGTTTAAAATCTTGCAGTGTGACCCTACTTCCGAAAACCAGAGGTAAAAGTTGTGGTATTGGTATATGGTGCAGATACCCCTCAAAAAAAAACAATAGGTTCATTAAAATAGGTTATCTAGTTTATCATGCTGGGAGAATAAGTTGCTTGTTCTTTATTATCCTGTTTTACCTGATGGAGAGTACAAGTGCTCACAGAGTGTGTTAAGAGGACAGATAACCTGCCACATACAGCTCTGGGAAAGCACGTGCCATTCTCTTTGGTAGGGTGATGTTTTTAACACATGAAAATTAATTGTTGTTGCAGTAACTTTTGAACAAGTTAGAAGGTCCAAGCCCCCCTGTTCAATGCTTCCTAGCTTCTGTATTCCTGTGTCTATGTGTACAGATCTCACACTTCCTCCTGTGCCAGGCATTATATGGATATGTAAAGCTGGCCAGGCAGAGGAGCTGTCATTCCCTCCTTGTATTCTACTGTGTGATGATCAATGAGAATTGCAGTCCCTGCTGTCTTTTGGTAAATAACAGCTAGCTATTTAGCCTGGCTGTGAATGGAGAAAAAAAAAAAAAAAAAAAAAAAGTTTACCTATAGTTCCTGTATTTTCTATCAAACTAATTGAGAAGACAGCAAATGAGCAAATGCAGAAATCAACCATGCTGCGTGTGCAGGCAAGATTTAGGCTTTTTGGAAAAGGCAGATTTGCAGTATCTACACCATGCAGTTAGAGTTCTTGCTCCTTCTTTCACTGTCCATCCTAAATCATGGATGGACAATGATGTTTTGTCCTAAAACCATAAGGTTACAGGGCACCAGTGTGCTCTTGTACAGAGTTCAGACAGTGTGACTCAGGTACAATGGACCTGATTCACTGGTGTCCTCTTGGCCTCTGCACCATTCAAACACTTAAAGACTATAGTGCAGACTCATAGCTTGCTGATTTCATGTACTACTTGTCTACACTAAAACAGTTAATTATTTTAGAATTGTGAACTTCCTTACTTCTCACTAATTAACAGAAATGCAAATGAAAGACTAAATTACAAGCAAGAGAGAGTCTGTTCTTAGTCTGTGCTTCAAAACTGATCTCAAGGGTAATAAAATAAAAAGGCCTGAGCAGAGCACATATATTCCAAAAGCAACTTGAAGGTGTGGAGTGTAAGTGGAGGTAAGAGAAACAGAAGAAGCTGCCTTGAGTCATTTCATTCTCAGGTGTAAAATAAAAACAATATTCTTGCCTCAGAAAAATTTTCAGATTAAGGAAATTCTGAACTTACTTGGTTTTAGGAAACTTATCACTGTGCTCATAGTGCCTATTGAATCTCCCGTCTGCAGTGTTTTATCACATGCTTCTGGGGGGTTGTAGTTGATGATGATTTAAGTAAAACTTTGCAATCTCTTTCACCCAGGCTTCTCTAGCAGAGTTTTCCAGAGCCTCTGTGGAAGTATTTTTTCCTTTGTTTTTCTCATTCTTGTCCTGTTGTTCTCAAGGCCTTGTTACCCCTGTAAGAATGTAAAACCTACCACCCTGGTTCAGAGCAGATACATCTAACTTAATACCCAGTTTATGATGAAGGTCAGCACAGAGCGCTTATGGAAGAAGCATAGGAACAAGCCAGTTGTAGGAGGATACAGAGATATACCCTGTCAGCTTCCAGCAGTCTGCATTGTCTTAGCTGGAGGGTAAATCTGCATAAATTTTAATAGCCCTCACTGGAACTTTCTAATGAACTTGTCTAATACCTGTTTGAAACTATTTTTATTTATTTTTATTTATTTCTGGCATTCAAAATAGCTTGTATCTGCAGGTTCATGCTTTGGTTCTGTGTTGTAAGAAAAAAGTAGGTCCTTTCCCTTGCTTAGATCTGCTACCAGATAATTTCATTTGTTGCCATCTTGTTCCTGTATTATAAAAAACTGTGACGAACCATTTATCCTACTCTTTTCTATATCATTACTTTCACATTCATCAGGAGAGTCATTTCCAAGAGTTCTAGTCTTTTACTTTTTTTTTTTTTTTTTCTCCATATGTGAGCTATTCCAGATCACTGATCATTCCTTTCCGTCTCCATCTCCTTTTTAGTTCCACGTGTAAGTGGAGGGAGGATTTGGGAAAGTACAGAAGGCAGAAAAGTACAACTAGTTTAGAAATGCATCTTTGCATGTGTTCATAAAAGGGTCTTTCTACTTTTGTCTTTAGCTGCCTTTTTTTCCTGAAAGATCCTAGAGTTTTGTTTGTCTTCCTGGTCAATGCTGAGTGTGAAGCCAACATGGGCAAAGTAGTATTCACAGAGAAGCTAATGGAGAATACATTGTGCATGTATAATTTTTTTTTTTCCAAGAGTGCATTGCATTCCATTTGTTACATTTAATTTACCATTTTATGGTCCAGTCACTCAGTATAGTCATATCTTTCTTCCATTCTTAGTACTCAGTTTTGTTTTTAACTAAATAATTTGTCATCAATAAATTTTATCAGTGTGTCATTCAGTCCATTCCCATATTATTTTCAAACAAGTGGAACAGGTCCTGGTACAAATCCCTAAAGGATTCACAAAATATGTTCCTTCCACTGTTTAGAAATGCAAAGAAAAAGTGCTGTTCTTGTATTTCTGGCCTGCGGGAAATCATGGGATGTTACAGTCAAACAGTCTGCATGAAGGTTAATTAAGAAGCCAGACTTTTAGATGTTTATGCATCATTTGAGATTTGCCTGTCCTGAGCACAAGGAAAAAAAAAAAAAGTGTTCTTTCCACTTAAATTAGAAAGAATCACAGATCACACTTTTGCAGATTCACAAAGAAGCTAAAAATTCTAGTTTTCTTTCACATTGTTGTGTTTGGCTTCATTGACTTTGGCTTCTCTAGGGCTTGTTCACTCTGTGCTTCGTAGCAGGAATTTAAGGATGAAAATTAATACAAGGGGTTGCTATCTCAATCCCAGTGAATTTTAAAGGAATTTGGCCTCTACTGATATGCTTTTTCTGGTTTGAAGTTGAAATCATTAAACACCAGTGGGTTTCTAATGGTTTTCATTCAAATTCATAAATTCAGCAAAGCTTATTTATAACTCAGCTTCAGGTTTATGCAAAAACATGGGCCAGGGTTCTCTAAAACTTTGCACACAGCAGATAAGGAGTCTCTCTGACCACTCCAGGTAGCTTTCATCTTAAAGTAACTTTAGATCTGAGGCAACAAAGAATGTCAGATGTCTTGATGTAATTTGAAGCATATTGAAATAGCAAATGAGATTAATTTCAGTTTATTATCCATTCTCCACTCAATGAACTGACCATCTACATGTCTTTAATGCATCCTATTGGATCCTTAATCAAACTTAATTCAAAAGATGATAAAAACACCTTATCATCTTAAAAACATCTGGAGTTCTTCCCTTGGTAGATAAAAAGCAAGCCTTCAAAACCTAACTTACTCAGCTTGTATGGAATGCAGCGATGAACTTTCTGATTAGTAAGGGTTTAGTGGTAAGAGCATTGGTATACTGGGGAATGCAGGTTCAGAAAAAAAGGTGACAAATTGCTTCAAAGTTTGCTTTGTATTTGCAAGGTATTTCAAGGACTCATTTAGGTTCTCTTTAATCAAGGTAATGAAACTTTAACTATGGGATAGAAACAGCATCCATCCAACTTTTAGGGAAATTAGGCAGATTTTTGGAGCAAGAAAGCACTGTTACGTATAAATGGTCTGTCTTCTAGACATAAAATCATGCTTGAGTCTGAATTAAACCTTTGAAACATGTAGTTGAACTGGAGAATCTCTCTTGGACATATAATCAAATTCAGCTACTGGAAATAGGCACAACCTGAACCATCAGTGCTCAGATAGTTACCATTAAGACAAAATGCCACCTTCTTTCCAACCTCTTTTTTTTCTAGTTTCATTGCTAACTACTGGATTTTATTCACATAGCACTCTTCAGTTTGATTAAAGAACTTTAGGATGATCTCTAATTATTGTGCAAATTTCTTGTCCGTTTGCTCTGGTTATCTGTATAACACACACACCCCTTATACTAAGCAAATTTGTACTCCAGAAGTCATTCACTATAAACATGTTTTCCTGTCTTCATATCATTCTTGTGAAGGGAAGTGAGGAATGAGAGCACTGTTTCATTTCCATAACACTGACTACTGTGTCAGGCCTGAGGTTTTCTAAATAATTCCTGGATATTGCCTAAAGAAACAGAGCCTTTTGAAGAAGCAGGTGGAAGAACTTTTAACCTGAGATAAGCATCAAGGAATGAACACTCTGAAAATTGTTACAAGGACTCTACAAATTCCTACAAGCAAAAACTTGGGCAGCTAGAAGACATCAGTGAATTAGTTTGTATAAAAAGTGGTTAACTATGTTCTTGAGTTTAACTGAAGGTGTGGGCCCTGATTTGTCTGGAAATCTCAGTGGAGTGAAACTTTCCAAAATACCACCTGGTCTCTTTAAACCTTGGAGCACTCAGGAGGCTCAAGTTGTGCTTCAGCTCAGGACAAGCAAGGTACTGAGTGCTTAGAATAGAATAAAGTAGTTCAGAGATCGAGTCCAACTGCCTAACCTCTTCAGGGCTAACCAAAAGTCAAAGCATGTTATTGAGGGCATTGCCAAATGTGTCTTGAACACCAACGGGCATGGGGTATCAACCATCTCTGCAGGAAGCCTGTTTCAGTGTTTGACAACTCTCATGATAAAGAAATTTTTCCTTATGGTCTGAATAGTGGCTTGTGTAATATTGACTCATCCTTGCATTGCTTTTTTTAGCATAAATGCTCAATTTCTGTTTCTTTCTCCAGGCTCTAGCCAGTTTCCTACCATCAAAATATTCAAACTGAGTCAGGTTCCTAACTGGGTAGGATTTCATGTGTTTTAGCCCCTGGTTTGTCTACTACTTACTTCCTGTTTAAGTAGAGATGAGTTCTTCATCACTGGCACTGATGGTGAAAGGTAGTCACAGTGAAATAGTTGGACTAATGTGATAAACATAATAGGGGCATTGCTACTGGCTCTACTAAATGTAAATGAACTCTGGAATCTATAATTTCTGATCTGGTTTTAATCAAAGTGATGTGATTTGAGATACTTAATTTTATAAGTATTTCCCAAAGAACAGTTTCATCTTAGAGTTATTTAAGGCACTGTTCAATAATGAGGGCATTATATTCATCTTTCTATGCAAGAAGATACACTGATAATAATACTAATTGCATTTTATGCTGTTCCCATACCTTAATCTGAGACAGAATGGCCTTCAGGTTTTCTTCTAAGGATTGAATGTTGGTAATGTGCATGTTAGGAAAAAAAAAAAATCTAGCAGGTCTTTGTTCTGTGTGAGCTTGGTGTGGCAGGCTTGCCATAAGCACAATTAAATCCTTTTTTTTTTTTTTTTTTTTTTTTTTAACGCATAGAAAAAGAGGTTTGAGGGCGTAAATGTCACTGTCTTTGGCAAGTAGCTGCCTGCTTAATGATAACCTGTAACCACAAGACAACATAAAGACACAGGAATGAAAAAACTGTAGATAATCATGTATATATGTAATTTATATTCTTTGTCATCCTCTTCAGGCATTGTACTGGACATAAACAAATGATATGCACTATATCCACACCCTCTGTCCTCTAAGTGCATAATAGCAGAACTCTACTTGTTCAAATACCAGAAAAAAAAAAAAAAGCAATCAGAAGTTATACCTAAATTTTCATCAGTTCAAGTACCCATTTCTGATTAGATATTAATACCAGCTCATCAGTTCTGAGTATGTATGAAAATTGGCATTAGGTGTGAGTCTTTCACATTCACAATGCGTTGGCTAAAATCAAGAAATTAGTGGTCTCTTTGGATGACAATTAACTGTATTATTCTCTAACAGCTGAAACTGTAGGTTAGCTTGTAAGACAAGAAAGGGAACTGAACAACACCCCTTTTCTCCAATCTTGACTTTAGTATGCTGATGTTAGTCACGTAATTTCCACTGCCCCCCCCCCCCCCCCAAACCCCCCAAAGAAAAACAACCAACCAACCAAAAAACGCTTACAAGCCAAAGACAGATGTAGAGGAATGCAGGGCAGTTCTCATAGCTGTCCTGGCTGTCATACAGGAAACCTGACTGGAAGTCTTACAGCTGAAAAACTTTTTGCTGAAGAATGCATTTATCAAAATGCAGTCCTGAAATCAATCATGTTAACAAGATTGAACTAAGTTTCCCAATCGTATAGATGAAGTATTTTCATTTATTTAAGACAGGACCATGTTTTATAAGAGCCAAAAAATCATGGATATTGATATGTAATGCACTTTGTCTTTTTTTGAAATATGGCTTCATACTCTTCAAAGATGAAATAAGCCTCAAATCCATCCTGCTGCGTAGAGTGCTCCATAGTTGTTGCTCTTTGGTTTTCTTCATTAACAATGATTAAAGTTAGTTTTGTTTCTACAGTCATACAATTTGAGCAGGCTTCCAAAAAGCCAGTGAAATTCAGTAGGCATCTGGAATTCCAGTTTTAGCACTAAGGTATTTCTCACTAGATTATAGAACTGAATATTATTCAGCTTTTATTTATGGAAAAGTGTGATTTAAAATAAGTTTGGACACAAAATCTGATTACATCACCTTAGTGTGTTTTTGTTTCACAGTCAGCTCTCACTGGCTTTGTGAGTTATTCTTTGGTATCAGTGCTTCAATATGGTACATATTTCTTCTGGAAACATGACAGGCTTTTGAATTGTGTCACTAAGAACAAATAACAACAACAACAACAAAAGCTTAGTTTTACTGTGTCTGTTTTGAAATTTGCTGAAGTTTAGTCACAGAACCTAGCTTTCATTGGAAACGATATTTTATCTTCTCAAAACTTTGTCACCACTATTCTACAAACAGAATATTCAGCTTGAAAGCATGGATTGCGTACCAAATTTTCCTTGCAGTTAAAGAATTTGAAAGTGAAGACTGCAGCTTCTGTTGCAAGGCTTTCTGGCCTACAAAGCAGTTCAGTGGTATCTTCATTAACCATGAAATACAGGCATTGTTTTAGTGTAATTTTTTCTTATTTTCCAGTTGGCTCATAGGAAAATAGTATTCAGTCTGCATAAACCAATTTCTGATTCATGCCATTCACTCCTAATGTTTCTTCCACATTCTTTTTTTGGTTTTATGCAGACTTTTTAATTATTGCTTTAAATTAATAAGACCTAGTTGGAAACGTCCACTTTGTCCCCAAGTGAATTTTTTATTCTGCCTCTGTTTCTTATGCTCTTTATTTCCATTCACACTGGTTAATGGTTTTGGCCTAAACCAATTTAATAAGATTTCTGTCACATTTATCCCCATTTCACATCGGAGTAAATGCCAGTCAATTAAAGATGATTACTCCTGGCTTCCAGAGGTTAGATCAGATTTTGCCCCCTCATTGTGCAAGCAGTCTGAGAATGCCTTCCCTGGATAGAAGAAATATCTCACTGAATGTTTTCATTAAAAGCTAATTCAGTCTAATATTAAAAACCCAAATGACAGATGAAGAAGTAACTTCAAAATCCCATCTGCCACAGTTTAAGGCCTCTCATGAATGTCAAGGGAATTAGACCCAATTTATCCTAGAATAGTTATATAGATGAAGTGTTCATTGGTGCCTCAATTTAGACTCTTAAAACAATTTAATACCTATATTTCTGTACGAATGTGGTCATTATTTTGTCATTCATTGACATGCAGGGTGAGGAATACATAGCAGAATTTGACTTCTTCAATATCTGTTTTCATTAGTTAAAAATTGTAGGATCACGAGTATTTTCAATATGGACTAGTCTCATGAAGTGGAATTAGGGGCAGTCAAAAAGCTATATTGAATTTCTGTCTATTAACTAAGCTTAAGTTAAGAAGCAGTATGTATTGGTCCACCTGCCTTTCCAATGGAGTACTACACATGCAGTTTCCCTTGCTAGGAAAAGAGAATTGCAAGTGATGAACAGTCACTTTCTAGTTGTTTTTGATACTTGCCCACAAAGAATTGTTGAAGTAGCTAAATAGTATGCACTTGGATTCCAGCAACAGGTGGTGACAAATGGCTCTCCCTCGGCCTGGCCTGTGTACCCATAATAACGTGCCTGGAGTGGGAAAGGGGCTGCTGGGATGGACTTGTCTGAATGGCCTGACAGAAACCAAATAAAAGCAAGACACCAGGGTGGCTCTTGAGGGAGTCACGTTTAAGAGTTTGCAGCTGAAATGCAGTCTTCTTTGAAAGGCTGTGTATTACAGAGCTGCTGAGAATTTCTGTAAGATTCCTAACTGGAAAGTGAACGAGCAGAAATGGTTTTACAAGTATTTCTTCAGTTTAAACTTTTTTTTTTATTTTTTTTCTTTTTTTTTTTTTATTAAATAATAGTGAACAATGTTACGATGGGGATAAATAATGTTAGTTTGTATCTGGTCTGGTAGAGGAAAAATTTTGGTGGTAGCCTATAAGCCTCACATTATATGAACTCATAACTGAAATATAAGCAGAAGCACAACCTGAAATTCATGAGGATAATACATGCAGTCCTCTAGTGGTTGAGCACTTAGCGGCCAAAGGAACTTCTTATTTTTGGAATTATCCTGGGGTAAAACATAAGCTAACACTGTTCAAGAGAGGTGTCTCCTCCCTGCCCCTCCCTCAAGGCCCTCAAATTTTCTACTTATCAAACGTATTGATGCAGAGTAGATTTGCAGAACGTTTTGTCTCTCTTCCTGTGAAATGGAGGTTTTGAGGATTTTCCCATTCTACATGTAGAGAAACATATTTTGATGTTTCAATAATAAGAAAGTGCATTTTCCAGAACAGCCAGGAATGGATTGATTAGAACATTCACCAGTGATGTGAGAATTCTGAATTATGCAAGAAATAATGTAGGGAATCAAGATGGCTTTGTCTATCACTGCCTAAATCCCAAACTGGAGCTGAAGGGCCTTTATTGAAGGATTCATTAAAACTCATGTATATAATTAAAAAGTTTGTTTTAATGGATTAACATTTTCAGACAATAATATTTCACTAAAAAGTTACAAAACCAACTTTCAGACTTTCTCTTATATTCTTTCCAGGCAGCTACAAAAGATCAGCTTTTTCAATATTTCTGATTAACTTTAAAGCTGACTGAAATTTAGAATGAAATGTCAGTATGTAATATACCCATAGTGTGGCAGAACAGGCAGAAGTGCTAAAAATGGAACAATATCAAGGAAATATTAAATTAAAAATACTCTGGTGTTGTGGTTTAACTCAGCAGGCAGCTAATACTACACAGCTGCTCGCTCACTCTCCCCAGGTGGGATGGGGGAGAGAATTAGAAAGGTAAAAGTGTGGGGATTCATGGATTTAGATAAAGACAGGTTATTAGGTAATGTAAAAGCTGTGCACACACAGAATTCATTCACTATGTCCCAGTGGCAGGCAGTTGTTCAGCCAATTTGAGGAAAGCAGGGCTCATCACTCAGTTTCTTGGGAAGACAAACACCATCACTCAAACATCCACCCCCTTTCCTCCTTTTTTACTCCAGCTTTTATTGCTGGGCACAATGCCATATGGTATGGAATATCTCTTTTGGTCAGTTTGGGTTGCCTGTCCTGGCTGTGCCCCCTCCCATCTCCTGGTGCACCCCTAGACTGCTCACTGGCAGGGCAGTGTGAGAAGCTGAAAAGTCCTTGGCTCTTTGTAAGCATAATTCTGCAGCAGCTAAAGACATTGGTGTGTTATCACCACTGTTATCATCAAAAATCCAAAGCACAGCACCTATGAAGAGCATTAACTCTATTCCAGCCAAAGCCATGACTGGCCAAAACCATCTGGCCAGCAGTTTCCTTGTTTCCAGTCACAATTAAGTGCCAGTTCCAATTGAAACTGAAAACAGTTCCTGATGGTGCAATTACTCCTGCATCTTCCCTCCATTTTTAGCCCTAGTGGTGGCCAAATCCTGGTGTTTCAGAGTCGATCCCCACTGGAAATATTCTTGCCTGTTATGGCGCAGTACATGGAGGAATGTTTCCTTGGGGTGAATTGTGATCTCTTCAGTGCCTGCAGTGATCTGCTTATGCCTGATGATTATCAGTACCCCAAACAGGAAAGGAACTGCCTGCATACACAGAATAAGTATCACAGCTCAGTTTGTCATTCTCCCCCGTTCACTTCCATTGATTCCGTTTTTATTCACAAGTAAATATATACATGTAATATATTAAATTAGATAGAATATATGTAGGAATGTGTGTCTGTATAGCACCCTCCCTTCCCAGAGTCACCAGCACTGAACTTTTTTTATAGTTGTTCTGAACTGTCAGTGCTTTGAGGCTTTAAAATGTTGTTGAATACAAATCTTGGTGCTTTACAAATAGAAATGTAACGTTGTCTCAGGCAAATACTTAAATATATGATTCTGAATGGTACAGAGTGCTACAGGCTGAAATTAAACTGCATGATGATTTGCTGTTGCTGACACTAAGTAGACTTCCTTTTACTTTATACAAAACACATTTAGTTCTCCTGTCATAGGATGCCAAAATGAGGTAATACTTTGTGAACCTATTAGTCATTCAAACTTACTTACTAACAACTGGAATTTTTCCAGAGCATTAAATTTGACATACCTCTAGGAAAAGGTCACATACAGTGAAATGTTTAGGCAGAGGGGGAGAAAAAAAACCTCCAGAAAAATCAAAACAAAACATTCTAATATTTCCAAAATAGTTCTTTCAATTTTTCACATTGATTAATAAGGAAAATAAGAGCTATTTCCAAAGATATATTTAGGCACCTATATGCTAGCTGAAATCATTGCTTTTGGTTTTTTTTTTCCTTGTTTGTCCACTAGAGCTGTAATGAATAAATCATCCAGAAAACTTGTGTAAATCATGGTACTTTTTGTATTTATGCCCCTGTAGTTCACCTTAAGATACCTAAGAGCTGAGTTCAAATGTCTTCTTTCTGATTTATAGGAGGGATGTTAGCTATATGTGTGAGAAATTGGTATTTTCGGCTTGTTCAGTTTTTCTGATGAATTAGTTTTGTTCTAGAATAAAATGGAACAGAGCTTCAGCCTTGTTGCTGTACATCCCTAGTGTGTATACCAACCATTAACACTTCAAGCCATTTTCATTCTCACTCACTGACACAATGTAAGCAGGAATTGTTTTTACAGTATTCAGTGGGAAATTCAGAGAGAAATTTGCAAAATGCCAAAGAGTCTGGCAGACTGGATGCCTCACTAGGAAGTGGGAAGCCTCAGCTGAAACTTTCTCAGCATTCCTGGACAAGAGAATTAAGTCTGTGTTGTTCATGTTCCTCGTGAGAATTTTAACTCTTGGACTATTTGTTCTAAAGCACCAACTCATCTATTCTCCTTTTAATTCATTTGGCTCCTTCACTTGTAAAAATGGGACAAATCAAAACCTGCTTATTTTTCTAATGTATATCAGATCTGTTTTATGTGTCATAGGGTAGTGTCCATCCCTAAATCTTAGATTGATTTAGTTGTATTGCATTGTGAAAGTTGGCTTATTCACAATTCACTGCCTAATTATGGTGTATTCAGGCCTTGTCAACTCTCAAAATGCATTCCCAACATTAGCTTTTACTTTTGTTAGGTACTTCTAGCAAGCTGAGATACAGCTTTCTCTAAAATGAAATATAAAGATTATTTTACATTGTTCTGCTGTTATAATTTGGAAATATCAAGACATCAAGTTCAAAGAACTCTAAAATATGTTGCTGACAATACCAGCTAACCCCACTTGACGTGCTATTAGGAGTTCTGGTTCCAATTTGCTTGTTTCCAATTAGAGAAGAAAGTCAAGAATGGGCAGGACTTGCTGTCCATCTGTCCCCCGCCTCCCAGTGTATGACTGAATGCAGACATTAGCAATACACAAATCAGTTGGCTGTTGCTAGTGTAACCTGTCAGCAATCTGTGGCGCTGCATCTCCACACTCCACCCTGCACACCCTGCTGACCTCTCATTCCACTCACCCCTGCTCGCTTACCACACAGATGTACTTAACCCCATTGCTAGCAGATCATAATACGGAAAAACTTCCCAGCTGTTCATTCGGACTTCACTTTTGGGCTGTCTAGGCAGGGTGGTTAGAAACAAATCCTTAAATAAGCACAGGGTTGGGGGTGTAATACGTGTGTAGGGCAACACATCGTTTGGTGTAGATAAGCATGCCTGGTGAGGAGAATGGAAGATAGCCAGAATGACTATTTCACAGTAGTTCACAAAATATCCTGCAAAATCAGAACCTGACTCTGCTCTTCCTCCTGTTTCAAACAATGTATTTATCTCTCCATTTCTCACTTTGCTCCAGTACATAGTGATCTATATTGCTTCCATCCTTCTTTCTCCCCCTCAATCTGTAATATTTGAAGCTTACCCTTTAGACCTGTCCCTCTCTTTAATAATTCCATTACAAACTGTAGTTGTGACATAAACTGTCAGATTAGTTCCCATTCTGCACTGCTGAACAAACAACACCATCATTAATTCCTCAGTGTGAAGATGCGGTAAGCATAGAGACAAAAAATAGTAGGCATAAAGCTATTCCCCTACTTCATGTGGAATTCACACAATACAGGAGATGGTGCTGATAGCACATTAAGGCAACACTTCATTTAATGCATCAGTGCCTCAAATGCACATGACCCACAGCCTTGCCCACACAAATATGTTTTAAGATTTTTAATAGGGTTGACGTTCACTATCTAGTTCTGTTGCTCTGAAGAAACAAATTGGTTCTAGGCTATATTCATCTATCTGCTTTCTTTAACAATGTGTTCATGCCTATGTGCTTCACATTTCCTATCAGCTCAAATAAAGATGAGCTGGAAGAAACCTCCAGTTTCATACCCTTCTTAAATTACCCATGAGCTGGTGTTAGTATAGTGATGTGCAAATTGTGTTTAAATTTCTCGCTGTGAATGCTGTGAAGACCTCCCACCCCCTTTGAAGGGTCATATTTTGGAGAGGAAATTGCTAGTTTAGGCAAAAAGAAAATTGCTGATCAGACATAAGACAGCTTGTGTCTTATGGCATGTTCTAATTTTGTTCTCTTATTGTATTCTGATCAGCTAGGTCTAGGATCAAAAACTTTCAGCTCCTTCTCATGCACCACTCTTTATCTGTAGCAGTATTTTTTCAGGTACTGCCCTGATTAATTTCACCATATATGTGAAATATCTAATGGATTTCTCAAAAAAATTCCATGACAGCTTGAAGCTGCTGTTTTACCTGGAAATAGGAAATGAATAATTGGAATTGGAAAAACATGGTCCAGCTTATTCCAAGTTCTGGCAACTCCTTTTTATTTTAGACTATTTCACATAAAAGGTGTTTGTATAATAAACTGACTAGCATGTAGGAGAGAGAGTTATGTGAAATAAAGACAAATTTGGGGAGTGTTTTCAGTGTGCTTTTCTATTAATTCCATTAGTTTTAGATATTCTAAAGTAATTCCTGATTTTGAATCGTCAATTTTGCCCCCATACAGGAATCTAATGATACACTTACATCCTGACCAAAATCTTTCTTCTTGGGCTTTTTCTCCAAAGCAAGGCTCAGGATTAGAAGACTGCAATTTGTAGCACCCTGACAGCCTGTATGTCAGGAAAGAATTGACACCATGTTATTTTCACTTTTCCCTGCATGGAGGCCCTTCCTCAGTATACAAGCTGGCATCATACCGGGTGTTTTGCTGGCAGACTAAACCTGATGTGTGTGCTGCCCTGAGGCATCTCCCTGGTGTAACGGCTACACACCTGTGAAAGGGCTGCAGCCTTTGACTGCACCAGGTTTTAGCTCCCCAGAGCTGTACTTACTTGAAAGGATGCCCTGTCCAACAGAACCCCTCTCAGTGGGGAGAGAGGAGTGGCCCCCAAGGTATACAGTTCAAAGTGAGGCATTTAGAGGAAACACTCTGTGATTGCAATAATGGGGTGGACTGTAAGCACCCCACAGGACTCCACATAATGTTCTCTTCATTTACCAAGCCATTAAACTGAAGCTGATTTTATTATCATATTTTTTTTCCACTGGCATCTGAAGAAGTTTTATAGCATTCAATAAAGCCTTCTCTCTACTCAGAATCTTGTTTGATTTTTACTATAACATCTTCTACTGAGATTTATGTTCTTGTGTTGCTTAAGATTCACATTTTATTGTAGCCATAAAAATAACTTAGATTTGCTTATATCAGGGAATCTTATTTAGTTAATTATCAAGCACCACGTGGCAAATCATTTAATTTGGCTTCTATTGTGCGAGGGTTGTTATTTGTTTTCTTGGTTTACTTCACAGTGGGGAAAAGAAACAGATAAACCAGAGCACCAGAACACAGTAGGGAATCTTTGCGTAAGAAAGTAACCCATTTTAGGTAATGGGAATTTTCCTTTTGACAAAGTACAGAGCCTATCTTAAAATGATTCTTCATATTTGGAGTGAATACTGCTATCCTAGATCTTTTTCAGTTTAACTTTGTGGTATCTTCATTTTCATATTTCATTTTGTTCTTCTAGCCAGTAGAATCACGTGTCATATTCTTCTAACATGATAGATTTTAAAAGCTTTGGTCATCCTAGATTTTGTGAAGTTCTTAACTTTTGAGGTTCTTAACTGTCTAAAAGACTGGACTATATTTATGATAATTTAAAAAATAATTTGTATATGTTTATCTTAATGGAACAGAAAATACAAATATTTGTCATATTGACTCCTATATTCATCTAGTCCTAGATTCCCTAAGTGAGTCCTAAAGTCTACAAAACCTAAGTGGGAGCTTCATGCTACAAAAATATTTTCTGTTCCATTTTACCAGAAAGCAAGTGGCAGCCTTTATTTTCATCAACAGGAAATACGGTTTATATCTACCATTTTCACTGAAAGTTTTAAGAAAGGTGCATGTGAGCTGATCCTTCATGATCCTTCTCACTCTGTGTTCAGCACTGAGTCATTCTCTGAAATGAGAATCTCCTGTTCTGAAAGTGCATTGAGACTTGTGTATTCCCTAGCCTCAGACTACTTCCTTTTCTAGAAATGTCACTGGATGTTGTGTTTTTTGTTTTGTTTTGTTTAGTTTTTGGAAAGCTTAGAGGATGCTTTCATAGGATAATATTCTTTTATATTAACCAAAGGAGGCCATGGAGATAAGTCATGCATCCCAGATAATCAAGAATCAAGAAAGACGGGAGAAGACTGAGGATTTTGCTCACATAGTGGATGAACAACCAAATGCAGACTGAAATGAATGAAGAATCATCTCTCCAGAAAGGGCAATGCTGGTGGCTGAAGTCTGCCACCTTTTTGTTGATCTTTCCATTAAGATTCAAAGACCTTGTTTATAAATACTCACTCTATACATCTTATTCATTCCTGAAAGAAATGTAACAGTCCTGTAGTCGTTCAGTTGTACTTGTTTCTTTTATTATTATTATTATTATTTTTAAAATTAATGGCATCCGGTCTTTGTCAGCTCCAAATTAATTGTTATGGTGCTGGCAGCAGAGAAGGTCCAAGCTGTAAATGAGACTTCTTTGATATGTGTTCATTTTCAGCACTATTGCAAATACATCTGTGTGGATTTTGTTTTAAAAAAATCCCAACTGTATTTATATTCAACTTTTAAAATATGACTATTTATATTTACTTTCTAAAAATTAAATTTAACTTCATTTCAAAGGAAAGCATTAATTTTAAAATAATTCTGCAGTTGACTAGAATACCAATTGTTAGGATTTTTTTCTATACAACTCTCCATTCCCTGAAATTCTAACTATTTGACAAAATGAATATTCTTTTATTATATATGTCAGGCCACCCAAATTTGCTTGTTTTGGGTATAAAATCAGATTAGATTCAAAAGTTTCCCCTTGCTCTATCACTAAACACCCTATGTTGACTGCCAGTATGAGTTTCATCCTCTTTAAAAAAGTGGTGTCAGTAATACTGTACCCTTGTAAGAAATTACTTCATTACTGCCTTCAAATTCTTGAGGTCATGATGAATAGAAAGTGGAATAGTCCACCGGAATCGATTATCAATCCAATCTGTTCTATCTTCATAGCCCTGACCTGTGCCATAGTGTCCCTGGGGCACTTAATGATTGTGAGCAATAAACTGCAGGACACACCAAATTGCAACAGCTGCTGACCACCAAATGCCCTGATAAATATGCTTTGGCAACTTCATTTTAGCACCTGTTCTTATAAGCAGCACAATGGCCTATTTTAACCCTGATTGTTCCCAGAATGTATCATGGTTCCCTCTCTCTTCAATATAAAATTTATGGTACATATTTCACCTGTCTCAAGATCTCTAGAAATAGCAGGAAGATGTAGAAGAAAATATCTCCCATAAAGTATCACACACAATCACAGCTGCACCTCTTCAGTATTTGTTAAGTATCTCTTGAAGTGAAGCTCTTGAAGTGATGCTGGCAGGTGGCGAAGTTCTGGTCCAGGTTTAGTTATAATCTATTATACAAATGGATGAAATGAGTATTTAGAGTGAAGTGATTTACCTGACTCAATCATCAAGTCAGAGGCAGGACTCTAGCTAAACATGCCATTTGTGAATCTTAATATCCAGCTCCCACTGTATTCTGCAATATGCTTTGTTAGAAATAAATGCCTAGAGCAGATGAAGGAAATAACAAACTGGAGAGGGCATGCACAAGGAAGTGGAGTACTTCTGAAGAAGTTCTATCAGCAGCATCTGCACAAGATTATTATTTTTTCCATTTGTTATTTTTGTCTCAATTTGTGTCTCCTTGCCATTAACTATAACAGTGGATTTAGAATTTAAAATCATGATGTCCAGGGGCCTCAGTCATCCAGACAGTCTGGATATTAAATATATATATATATATCAAATGATTGTGCCTAACCCAGAAAGTTTAAGGCCCAGTTCTCAAAAGTAATTAGTGTCTAGCTCCTGTTGAAATCAGAGTTATATGCCTGCAGGCCAAATGGAGAATGAGAGCTGTAGATTCCAGCAAACAAGGCATAATAAAATAAGACAAACATCAGTGTAGGAAAAGCTTTTCTTCTTTCTTTCTTGTCCCTAATTTTCCATCAGAATTTATCTTAGTTCATTTAGTGTCATTTTGGTTTTCTGTAGAGGTAACTGCAGTGCTGACTTAAGCTGTCCATGTGGGATATTAAGAGCTAGTTTTCATGGCTTTTTGCTGACTTACGCAAACTAGGAAAATTTATAGTAGCAACAGAGCTACTCAGAAAATTAACAGTCAATGAATACTTACTGGAACTGAAATGTCTACCAGAGGAAAATAATGCCTTCTGGCTGGTAGCATATCAGAAAGCACCAGAGTCAGCTGATACTGGTTTTTGTCATGTGGCTGGGTGTTTGCCTTAGAATTCTGATCCATGGCATGGGTTCAATGAGTAACATATCTGTTTATTGATAGCACTCCTTTTTTTATACATTTACTAGGCATACAAGGAGAACTAAAGTGTTCATCAAAATGCCTCCTGAATTCCGTTATCCTCGAAAGAGATTTGCAAATACCTGAAGGAAGATGTAAGAAAAAAATCCAGATGTCCCTCAAGCTTGTAATAGGAAAGAGTAACTGGAGATGTATGTGATGTTAACGCATTCCGTAGGCTGAAAAGATTTCCCGACTCAACAATACTATAAATGTATCAGACTGCAAAGTATTGGGCAAAAAGTAAAGACTCCAATAGTATTCTAGTCCCATTTTTAAATGAGACTTGGACGTTTAGATTCCCAAATGCCACAGAAAAGCAAACTGCTTCAAGTCACACTGGAAAACAGAATGCTTCTGATTTACAGGGATGCTTCAAAACATTTTTACATTGTAGTCCTTGAATGTTTTGGTGTGGATTTGTATATACATATATATATAGTTCTTCTTTAGTGAAAGCAGAAATTTTGTAAAAGCAGGTTAAATATTTTTATATGAAATAAGCTATTAGATTAGATGTTTGGTCTTTATATACTTCTGATTTAGCTTGTGTTATGTGTCAAACTGAACAATTAACAGATTAATTAACAACAACACTATATGCAGTGTAATTAATAGCTAAGTCAAAGCAAGGTTGCACTAGAAAAGTATTTGTCACTGCAAGCTGTGAGTTTTTGGAGGGTTAGTATGAATCACATTTCCCAAACAGGTGCAGTAACAAGCTGTAAGTGACCTGATGTATGTCACCACTAAAATGCATACCTAGGCACAACGAGGTTGATTCTAAATTTAAAAAGTTAATGGGTGCATATCCATTGACTTAATCAGAAATTGGGCCAGTTCCAAAGACAGAAAGCAGAATGAAAAAAATATCAGAGAACACATTTGTCTGTGAAGGTTGTGTGGAATCTAGAGTGGGACACGCAGAAGAGTCACCCCATGCTAGAAGCTCTTGCTCTTGTTTTCAATAAAAAAGGTAATTCAAGTTGTGTGTCTTCCCCCCCAGCCCCCCCCTTTTTGTTTTTCCTTCTGTCTTCTCTTCTCTCCTTTTCTTCCTGCTCTTTTATATCCAGAGTATTTGTTCTCTATTTTCCAAATTTGCTTTTTACACTTGCAAATCAGTGAGCCCTGAAATGACTGGCGGGAGATTGTCTGTTGCTTCAAGCCTTGCATAAAATTCCATAGTTGTCTATGCATAGAAGGTCATATATAATCTGTAAGCATTAGGCACCTGAAACACGTTAGAATTGGAATATTCAATCCATGGCCCACCAGAAAAATTACTCAGGCAGCATTCATCCTAGAATAGCTTTTGGAAGGGGGAGGTAGTATGAGTACCTCCAGTACTGGCAGCACTCACTTCTGGCCAGGTTATCTCGCAGGGGACTTCATGGACCTCCCTTCCTCAGATGAGGATGAACAATCCATCATGAAGAAAGAGAGGAATTGCAGTACCTGGAAGAGTGACGGTGTCTGAATGCAGGCTGCTCCTGTCAGAATGAACTGACTGTGCTGTACCTGTGCGGGCCATGTTGCTCTTGGGGGGCAGATGCAACACTCAGTCATCTCCTGGCACTGAGGTAAGCCCTCCTGGCTAGGATTGACACTGCCCTTGTTGGTGCTGGCCACGCATATTCTCATCGGGTCTGGGACGTTCTACAGTCCCATTTTCTCTTCAGAGTTGTTTAATGGCAGATGGAATTATCAGCCCAAGCCTTTTTGCCCTTTATGATGTTTCAAAGTCATGATCTGAGTATCAAAAGAATACTTTTTCTTTTTTTTTTTTTTTTTTTTTTTTTGTACCACCAGCCACTAAAGAGGTTACAGCAGTTAGCCAAAGAATATATTATTCATTGTATTGACTCATAATTGCCACAGGATAATTTTTAGATATTCAAAGAGTATGTGCTTCATGTATCAGTAAGGCTTCTGAAATACAGTAGTTATTTTCAGCACAAGGAAAGTGCCTGACTGTTCAGGGCATTCTTTTTGTTTGTTTGTTTGTAAAAACACTGCATGATATTGACAGGGAATCGTTGTCTTGGGCATATAGATGTGAATTAACTCTCTTCATCACTAAAATCCAATGTTCTTTACTTAGGAGTAAGAAAAAACAATTCTCTACATTACTTAAGCAGACCAATTCCAGTAATGAATGACATTTTGTCAAAAGGGAGCAAAGATGAATTAGAAATAAAGGAATTGAAATTTTATGTTATACAGCAAAAGTCATTTATGTTTTGGCTTAGAGGTCTTACATAAATAATGATGGAATGGGATAAATGTCTTAATCCTTTATTAGAGGTGATTCCTCTCTTTATGAAGAGCATGTATTACCACTGTAATGCACTGTTAAACTGTTAAAAGACTTTTCTAAATCAAGATTTCTGTTGTTTTGCATAGAAGCTAGCTTTGTCTTAATTCCTAATATATCATTTACTTCTCCTCAGACTGAAATCATAGATTTTATTCAAGTATCAAAAGCCAATAATAATGTTACTAGATTTATACAGTGATAATGAAAATGTGAGAATATACAGAAAGCTTTCAAAAGCAGTGTTAATGGGGCTTTTTTGTTCTTCCTGAATATTTTATTGTATTCATTTTCAACAGAAGGTAAGTAACGTATAAAATCCACTGAAAGGATTTATTAGAAGGATAACCATGCGTGTGCAATAGCATTTAGCATCTGCAGTTCCTAGAGTTATCCTTACTCTGGGGGTAAAGTTTAATTTCATATTTTGTTGCTCTGTTTATTTGGCTGTTTACAACCAATGTGCTGTCACTGCTCAGAAAGAGAGTTGGCTTAGCCATGACTGGTTAGCTCTGTCACACAGCACACTCAGATTCGCATGACTGCCATCAAGAAGGGCTTTGATCCTCAGACAGTCTTAGATCTGTGTAAGGCAGATGAATATTTGGTGCCTTGAGTTCGATTAAAAGTGATTAAGCTTTGGTTATAGAGGGAGAGGAGACAAGTGTAAGTAATAAAAGCTTCAACACTGTACCAAGGGACGTGGTCAAAAGTGAAGCAACTTTGCCAGCTATTCTACTATCAAAGGGTGAGGAAGTTGTTTAATGTGCTGGGGCAGGCAGAGTAAAAGAGGAAAATGGCAGGCAGAGCTTCTTCTAGCAGAGCTTGTCAGAAGTTGGTCTGTGACACAGTGTGATCCAGGTGGTCATGTTCATTCATTCTACACCCGGAGTTACAAGATTTTCTCACCTTGTTTGTTTGTTTTGTTTAAATAAATATATGGCATGAGAGAAGTATCTTTTCTCCTCCTAGTAACATCAGACCACTGTGTTAGCAGAGATTTTGAATGAGCAATAGCATGGTTTGAATAATTTAAGACATTTAGAGCTGGGAATTGGCTATAAAAAGTCTCAGAGAAGCAAGAAGTTGCAAAGCAAGAAGTTGCAAAGCAAAATGTCAGCACTGTATAGACAGGGGCTGATGAGGTGCTTCTCCATTTGCTGATACCCCTACTGCTTCTGAAAGCAACACCTCTCGTTGGTTCAAGTAACTTCTGTTGTTGTAACACCTCCAGCGTGGTGCTGATATTTTGACTCTAGGACCTTGTGAAGTGGTATATGATAGGAGCACATCTGCCTCCCCTTTCTATGGGACACTGTACAATAACCTCCTTACATTCACCCTTAGCTTCTTCAGGAAAAGCAGGGTCTCTTGGAGCACTTTCTCCAGTCTACTAAAACTTGGGATCATGTAAATGTGTTTTGAACAGTGTTGTTCAATGCTATCGTCTGTATTAACATTCTGAGAGGCAACTAGTATTAATCCTTGGGGTTCAAAAGGCAACTTTCAGGTTAGCTAAAAGGGATAAAAGGCTATTTCTGTAACAACTTGTGAATAATTGTTAGCTAATTGAAATCTCTGTTTGCATACATGGCACTGGTTTGAGAAGGGGCCCTTTGTAATATTTGGAGTTTAGAGATGCCAGTCTGGAAGATAAAGCCTGTGTCTTCTTTTGCTTCAGCTACTTTTACTCTGGGTACCTATGACTAATAAAATAGGTTAGTATATCTTATAGAAGTGTCTGTTTAAGAAGGCAAAGATCTAACTACATCTTTTAGTGTTTAGGAACTCGCACCTCCAGGCAGCACACACACAACTATTGCACCAAGGGAAGATTAAATTTAAATATTTCACCTATCCAATAAATCACACAAACTTAGTTTTCTAGTACAGAAATGCGAGCCATAACTTCATAGTTAAGGCTGGTTTGAGATTTCCACTTAAACAGGATTCAAATCCCTCTGTTCCATACTGTCAGAAAATCCACTAAAAATGAATTAATTTCCAAATATATCACAGTAATTCTCCAGTAGACATTTGAAATACCTGGTTAGTTTTTTAGATGAAAAACTTCTGTAACAATAAAATAATAATAAATAAATAGTATCATAATAATACATGCCCTAAAATGGCTTAACTGCTTTTTATTTGATCTTTATTAACTTTTAAACCAAAAACTGTTTTATACCATTATTTTTCATGTGTAACTCAACCATTCTGTACTTCAAGAAAAGTCTACATAAATATCATGTGTGTCAGAAATGTCATGTTATTGCTTCTTCTGTCTTTAAATTTGTAATGAAGACACTATGAGGATTTTAATTCCTAGCTCAATGCAATTTTCCTCTTTAAGTGCCCAGGAGATATTTGGGGAAACAAAGAAATGCCTCATGATGCTATTGTAGGAGGTTTTGTTGAAAGAAACTGCTTTTCCGGTAACATTTAATTATTTAACAGAATACGTCTTCAGTAGAATGCCCTTTATGCAATCGTAATAAAGTCACCATGACCAGTGATGTATGTACATCCTGTTTGAGAAGCTAATATATTTAGCTACTTTAAAGGCATACCAGAAGCTGAGGAAACTCATGAGGAAAAGGTTAAAAGAATTAAGTGTGCATAAAATGACTACAAACTGAGCGAGCAGAAGTAGAAAATCTGCCTGTAAATACGGGAAGGGCAATATTAAAGAGATGAAAAGTATTGGTTGTGAATACAGGAAGGGAAGTATCTATTAAACAAAGAAAGGGGAAACTAAGGCTGAAAAGCTAGAATTATTTGCCGAATAGAAAGACTAATTACGGTGTTATCAACCTTTTAGGGGAAGCATTGGAAAATCCCTTCACTAGAGCTGTTCAAATTTAGGCTTTGGCAAAGCATCAGGGGATGTTCTGCAAAGAACAATGCTCTCTGGTGAGGTGAACAGGCTGGAGAGAAGCTGATAAAGTGACAGTATTAACATGGGGCACAGCTGTACAGGAAATACACAGTAAATGCTGAAATCAAAAGTAAGCGGTTTTGTTTGAAAAGGGCATAGGCAATTACTGGTGCTTGAATTCAAAAAGTCTTGCTGACATTCAGCACAGTTGAAGAAACTGGAAACTTCTAAACCCTCTATTACCTCTAGAACAGCCTGCTTTGGTTCACTATGACCAACTGATTTAATAGTCACTTCACTCTGAATGGCTACCGACTGTGAAGCATTACAAAGGACAGTACTCCACATCTTAGGAAATTCATCCCATACAATTAAAAATGCCATTTATGCAAAAATGAAGGCACTCCAGATAGTGGGATGTGATAAGAGCTGCTTCCTGTTCTCACAAACTGTCTGAGGAGTACTGATGGATTTAAAGATTTAAGGAAATGAAAGCAATACAGATGTTGGTCTTCCTGAGACACTGTTCTTGTGGCTTTGTTGGGAGTACATGGGCACAATCATTTTATCTTACTTTTCCATGCCTGTGCCTCTCCCTCTGCTGTTATTTATCTCATTCAAGATTCTATAGTTATTTAAGGATATCAGTTTGCATTAAAGTTGGAAAATTAAAGTTGTTCTGTATTATTATTATCCATCCTTTCTTACTCTTTATTAATTTTGTCAGAACTTGTCAAGTTTTAGCTTATACAATGTTTATCTAATTTGGTTTTACGGTTTTAAAAACCAAGTGTTTTTAATTGGTAGGATAAGAGCAACTTAAGTATTTCAGCTAGTCCCTCCTCACATAATCTTGTGTTTGTATAAAGTAGTATAGGAAATAAATACATTTTAAAAAGAGTGAGAGAGAGTATTTTATACCTGTGCAATTTCACTCTTTGTGTATGTGGAGGTGATCGATACCAATTTACTGCATGGCTACAGTACCTTAGGATCAATTCCTTGTTATACAGAATGTGAGCAGTTTTAAAGCTAGAGATGAAAGATTTTGTTCAGGCATATCAAGAAAAGTACAAAATGAAATGAGTGAACCTGGCAAAGATGGGAGCAACTATTTTATAATTCATTTAAACACTAACTCACTCCTACAGTCAAACTTGACCAAAAGCTAAACCTCAGATCTTTGTGGGAATGCTGTTGAAATTACAAATGTAGAGGCAAACATTTCCAATCCTGTATCTTAAGAAGGTAGGTTAACCTACCATCTACAAATGTTGCAACTATTTAGATGCAAAGGATTTACATAAGAAAAGCCAAAAGATTATAGCTTGTATAATAACAGCATGTAGCTGAGCAATGGAGAACATGAAAGGGTTATTTTGTGGGAAAATAAAACCCTCTTAAAATAATCCAGGAAAAGCATAATGACAAAAACGTCTACTTCAAAAGAAATACCCCATACTGGTAGTAAAATAAGCATGGGTGGAGTTTATAACACTTATTTGCTTCCTTTCATTGTTCTAACAATGTTGCTCATGGTAATCTCACATTTTGTAGGATTACAATTGACTTAAGTGTAGCTAATTGAAAAGGAAAGAATAAACAAGGATAAATAAATGTGTTGGAGTATCCCACAGTTCCTAGCCAAGAGATAGGGACAGGTGTGCATCCCTGCTGTTGAAGTCTCCTGTTAGGATGGCAAGGTTGAATCGATGTTACATATCAAAATGAGAACACCATGGCAATTGAACTCTCAACGAACCTTTGCATCTCAGCTATGGATGCTTCCTTGGACTGCATGCTTCTCCTCAAACCATGAGTGCTGTAGTGTTCTCTATGAGATGCTGTGGCTCAAGTTCTCCTTTGCACTGTCTACCTAGTCTTACTGCCTCTTGATGCCATTATGCAGGTGACTGATCAGACCATGGAATGGCACCTCATGGAATAACATGTTCTCTAAGGTGCTCCACAAACATACCATATGCTAAGGGAATGCAGGTCTGACCCTAAGGGATGCTGCTGTTTACTTCCCCAGCAGATATTGGCCAGCTGTGACTGGGAGGTTTGATTTCCCAAGTGCTTGTTCCATATATGCTGAGCAGGAGCTCTCTCAGATCCCAGAAGAAAATATCCCAGCTCTGAGAATATTTAGCTCATCTGAAAGTAAATCCTAAATTGAAACTAATATACAGACACATGAATGGTCAGGGAGTTACAACAGTTATATCCTGTCAGGAATCATCGAAAAGTACCCTCAGTCCCAGTTCTTAGATAAGCATATGAGAAACATTAAAGTATATTTTGAGTTGTTCTGAAATCAGCTCAGCTAATCTGATGTACTCCCACAGAAGTAAGCTGCTACTTTTCATCAGTCTAATGCCTTATGGCCTCCATTTCTGCAGCTCTTTGAAGTTAGATACAGTGCCCACTTAGGTGCAGTCAGAGACTTTGCTTCTGATCTCAGCAAACCTCTGCTATTAGTATAATTTTTATCTCTAAACACCTGCTGTTTTTTAACTCAAGCATTCTACAGCAGCAGACCATTGGATAAAACTAAAAGGCTGTAATTTTCCTTAAACTAGCCTTTCTAGGGAAGCCAGTAAAATTTTTCACTTAAGTAGCCATCTATGCACACACACCTGGCTGTAGCTATAGATATATATGTGTTCTGAAATGGTAGCATCTGCTCAACCTAGGTATGTTAAATTTCACTGTGAATCAGTGTTGGTGCTAGTCTTCCTGTAACCAGTGGGGGTTCATTAAATCAACTGTAGAGAATACAGTGGGATTAGGATATTAGAAGTTCTGCAGACATGTCACTAGTGCCAAAAGCAAGTGAAGTACTACGAAGTACAGTGCAGTCAGGGGTCACCTGAATATACTGACTTGAGAATCTGAGGATTAGATTTTTCTCTGCTCTGCAGCTTAGACAGTCATCACTGTCTGGAAAAAAAAATATCGGTGTGAGTGCCATCATTCTAAATTGGTAGCCTTTTATACCCCCTTTGCTTGAATTTAGTAGAAATGGAAATGACCCCACAGGAATTGTGTCAGCAGATAATATAGGCATAGAAAATCAGTTTAAATACAGAGAAGATACTGGTAGGCAAAAGGACACAAACTGCACAAAATAGAATAAACACAAACGTTGAACCTGGGAAGAGGTGGCTGGATTGGGAGATCTGCAGCTCGAATCTAGTGATATTCATTAGGAAGATGTAGAGTTTAGACTGCTAGGGAAAGGGAAGTAAGCTAGAGGTCTAGCCATTCCAGCAACCCTTGTTTACCAAGGGCTTTCCTGAACTGTCTGTGATTGCAGAGGTTATACTTTACTTAGTAAATCAAGTGTTCATGTGATAACCTGTCCCTGGGTGACCAGCATTTTTAGCAAACAGCAAAACAGTAATGAAAGTTGAAAATTCATTTTAACATGGCAGAATAATCCTTGTAGATAATTTTGCTGTTAAAACACTGAAAGCTTTTTTGGCCCTCCTGATGAGCAAAATACCATTTCAATAATGCTCTACTGCTTGATCTACAGCATATGTGTCTCAGGCAAGTGAGCTGCCAGAGTCATCTATGGTTTCAATGAAGATTTCCATGGGCAATTTAGAAACTTATTAAGTTGCACACATATTATGTAAGCATGCATAAGAGTTTGAGGTAATTATAACCTGACCAATTTAGCACACTCACATAAACCCTATTCTGTCCACCCATCTTATACTCTTTTTCCTCAAACAGTTCCTGCAAGTAAGCAAACAGTGTAAAGATATCAGGAAAACCAAAACATATGCCTTAATGCATTTTGTGTGGACTGCAGAAGGAATGGCACAGGCAAAGGATCTGTCAATAGGCAAACAAAAGATCAAAAAGGCAAATTCTTGTGGGTGTATAAATATGTATACACACATGTTCTTTTGGGCCCCCAGAAGACCACTTATCCCACTATGTAAAGTAATTACATGGGCATCTCCAGCATCACTCCTCTAGTGAATGGGGACAAATTTCAGTGAAATATTTGTTGACCCGCCTCCCCTGCATTTATTTAAGTCAGCTTCAGCAAATAAATCCTGAAATAAATTTTCTCCTCTTTCATTTTTTGTTTCCAACCTTATTACAAACTTCAAATAGATTCCAATAGATCAGGAATGAGAAAAGTGTTTAAGAACAGCAAAATACATATTTAAATATGTAAAGCACATGTACAGCTATATTTATTTATTTAATCAGAAAACTGCCCAATTAAATGCAGTCAGTGTCTCATTTAATGCCTTTCTGCCAGAAATGAAAACATTGGGCTATTGGCCAATTTTCTTCAGTTCTTTGTGCCAGACTCCAGCACATTGTATCCCATTTCATCTCCTCTTCTCTTCCTAAAGAACCCAAGAATCTCCCCATGGTAATGTGGTTGCAGATACAGACAGAGTCAGTGACAGATCAAATACTCACTGACATGCATATTTCCTCCCCAAAATGAGAATATTTAAAACTCTTTAATTAAAATACAAAGGGGGGGAAGAGGGGGAACAGACAAAACAAAACAGAAAACCACACCAGTTTGATTGCTGTCCAAATTCATCTATTCTCATACAGCCTCGCTCCCTCCCTCTCCCTCGCTCTCATTTCTCTCATTTCTCTCATTTCTCTCCCTCGCTCTCATTTGGGCTGTCTCCCTTTGGGCCCAGGTCTCCCAGTAGCTGTATCATACAGAGAGGAGCAGGGATTTGGCACACTGGAGGTCATGCAGAAAGGTAACATTTTCAGTCATGCTTTTCTTCTGAAACTGAACCTAAAGGTGTTTACATATACACGCATGCTATATGTGCTAAACTTTGTCTACCAAAAAAAGTGTGAATCAGAGCTTACAGCATCAATATTATTCACGCCCCCCCCCCCCCCCCGTGGCCGCCTTGCAGATTTGAAAAGTATGAGGCTCACTGTGAGATCATGTCCCTTTTTATCCTTGAATAGGGATTTGAGGTCAAACACATGTGCAGACAATAAAAGATAACTGCAGTGTAGAGGACTTAATTGATTGTTTGCTCAAAGGGGAAACAGCAATTCTGGACATTCAAACTCTGAGATTTTCTTATTCCCACTTTCCAGGCACGTTTTACCCACATATATTATCATGCCCTTTGGCTTAAACAGAAGGCTAGAGAAAACTGGCACAAACCTATTTAAATCAGAGGGCATCCTGCAAGCAGCACTGATAGGATGTACAATCACCAGCCACTTAAATGGAAATTTCACATGAGAGACAGAGGAGCTGTGGAAGAAATGAATTATTTGTTTTGACTCAAATGCCTGTAATAGGAATTTACAAGAGACAGCTAAGGGTCAGGAAAAGTTTTGATCATTCATCTCTTGCAGTACTCATAGCCGTGTACAATTCACAATTCTGTGCACATGAGAATCCATTGGGCCAAGCACATACATACCCGTATGCTGAAATATAGTCCTTTACACTTTATATTACAGGCTGAGCTAGAAGTGAAGTGGAATTCATGAACCACAGAGAAGTCATACGTGAGCATTTACCTGGTTCTGCTACCTAACAAGGACTACGTTGTCTCATACTTGTGGGCACATTCAAGTCCAGAAGGTAAAGGCATATTTCTTTCTCAGCCATCATTCTCAGCAGTAAAATGATAATATAGCACCATGCTCAGATGCTGGCCTTGGGGTTTGTTGGTAAAGTCACAAAGTCATGGCCAACTCTGTTCTTCTGTCCTGTCACCCTTCAGTCCTTCATTCTAGCTGCTTTCTGTCAAATATCCTTAGATAGAGGGCATCTTTTAAGAGACAAAAAGGGAGATGAGAAGGAGAAAAGATGTTTGTATTCTGACTGAGGGTCTTGACTTTCCAAAAGATTTTCCTGTAAATACATTTCTTCCTACAGGCCCCTTTGTCACAGCCAGTCTACAATTTTTACTTACCACAATTCCCTCATTCTTATCCAAAGGATGCACTACCTCTCCTCGTCTAGGAATCCTCAGATAGTGGTGTGCCCTCTCCCTTTTCCTGTGTGCTTTTCCATATATCCCAGTTTCTTACAGCTGTTCCAATTCTGGGGGTCACAGGGGACTCCTTATAATCAATGTGCAACAAGGTGTCTCAGACTTGGGTATTGATCTCAGTCAATGGATAGCTGTAAATTGAGCACAGTATCTCTCCTGGCTGAGCCATTTGTATCCCTAACTCTCTGAGGATCACAGTAGCTGCTTGGGTAACATACAGAATTTTGACCTGGTCTATTAGAATCTGAAGTGAGTAGATTTTCCAGTGTCTGCTAGAGACTTTGCAATGGAAAGCATTGACTGTAATCACAGACTGCTGCAGTAGGCAAGCACAGAGAAATGTGAGATGAGATAGATTAATCATTCCTCTAGCTCCTTCATGCCCAGTGGGAAGGGTTCATCATTTATCAATAGTTTTTGAAAACACTGTGGGTACTCTCACACTATCTAGAAGCCTAAATCACCACTTTCGCTTTTGTGTTTCAAACGTTGAGCCTTCATAGCAAAACCAAATTTTCCAAAGGAAAACTAAACCCATTCTGCTCTCAGCTTACTGTCTCTGTTACTCAAGATTTATAAAGCTACACTGTGATCAGAAGTGGAATGTCCCCAGGCCTTAGAAGGAGTGAAAACTGAAGCAATTGTTCTTTGAAGCCCTGCTTTCACAGAGGCAAGTCCTGGAGTGGGCATGAGGCAGAAACTTCACTTGACTTCACATTACTAAGGATGAACAAACAGTTGTTTTTCCACTATTCACAAACAGCTCGCTCTGTGAAGATAATGAGGGGAAAAAATCCAGTTTGTAGCATGAGAAAAGGATCGTTTTGATATTTCCTGAATTATTTTAAGAGGGTTGCTGGTGCTTTGTCAGAAAGGAAAATACTTCTTACCTGCTGCTCTCCAGCATGATTCTCTCTAGATTTCAAAGGAAAGATTTCTTTGTTTATTAAGAATTTGTTTTGATTGGCATGTGAGAGTCTCAGAGCATCCAAGGTCTCTGTTAGCTGTGAAAAAACAGAAGAAGCCAAGTGAATCAGCCTGTAACCTCAAGCAGCTGTGGGACAGTCTTTGAATAAACAGGGATCTCTCTCTCCTTCTCTTTTTTTCTCCTGTCTCTGATTCATTGGAATAACTTTCCAAACACTGCAGTAATAAACTGTGTTGAGTTGGGATTTTGGGCTTCTGATAGTTCCATGTTATAACAGGGCCCAGAGGTATTTTTCGAAGAGCAAGAATGATAGAATGTTCTCCTTGCGAGGTTTGCGTGTGTGTGCTAAAAGGAAAACAACCCTTCATTTAGATTGTAGATGGGCTGGTTTATTTTCTGTTGTTTCCCCTTATTTTTCAAAAATTCCAGAAGCATCATTGTCTGCCTATCTTGCAGATATTTATGTGACCCTTGTGACTTTGAAACTAACACACAGACTGCTTAGATTCATCACCATAGGAGAGCAAGAACAATGTAGCACAGCTGTGTGGCATAGTGGGTAGCATGTACTGCTCAGGAGCAAGAGAAGGTCAGATTTGAATTTCTGAGCTGTGGCTGAACTTCTATTTGTATTTTTAAACTAACACCTCTTCGATGTAAAATACAGAAACATCTTTGAGAACAGGGTGGTGAAAGATATTATGGCTGAGATATTTACTGAAGATGTTTCAGAAAATATTTCTATGAATTTTATCTGTGACAAAGAAGTAAATAAAAATAAATAATAATATTTGTGTTTCCTGGTCTAGGAAAATTATTCTTCTTAAATGTAACAATTTTAAGTAGTGAATTACAATATTTGGTATGTGACAACTTAAAAGCAACAGTAATATAAAAAGTGGTGAGTGAAAATTGAACAAGCTACTTTAATTTTGATACTTGTAGCTTTGCGAGTACCCCAGTATTCAGCACCAATATTGTCTTCATGTGATATTTAAATAGTTACACAAAAGAATCAGGCTGTGAAATCACAGAGAAAACTAAACAGCTTTACTGCAAAACCAACAGACACTTAAGTTAATATTCCTAGACTTGCAAAGCATAGTGGGCTCTGCTGTGTGTTCAGAACCTTGGCTTTTCATTCTGTTTAATTTCAAAGAAGTTATTTCAGGTGCTTCCTCCAGAGGGATTCATTCAGAATTGACTCTGGAGATCACGAGGTGTTAAGTTATTAACATTATTTTCCATATTACCCCACTTTTCTGGGAGTGCTTTCCTAATTACATAAATTACAGAGCCAAATCCTGCGATTCTAATGGAGCTGTAGTACTCAGAGGTACACTAGAATATTTTGGAAAAGTAGGACAAGGCAGAATTATTACAGGTAGCATTACCAAAATTAGAGCAGTGGTCGTATCTACCACATTTCTTCTATATCACATCCTTCTTTAGCTGTCCCCAATTTATTTGTTTTATTGTCAGTCTCCTCAAATAACAAAGTTCTTTAAAAAAAAATCACATTTTTTCATGTGTTTCAACAGCACTTCATACATGTCACTGTGGAAAAATAGGAACAAAAATAACAAAAGCTTATGTTCTTTAACATTCACTCTTTAAAACATTCAACCTCTAAGATGTATCAAATTTAAATCAGTGTTTTAAGGACAGGTTGAGGAATTGAGGCCTTTTGGTCCATAATAATGTTTTCCCCAGCTTGTCAAGACAAAGAGAGATCACAGCTGAATGGATCTGGTTTTTGTCATAGAAAATCTAAAGTCAAATGTCATTGTCACTCCATATAACTATTTGGTATTTATGCCATTTCTCCTGGGCAACTTTTCTCTCTGTTTCAGGGAACTTGCTTGCCTGAAATTTCTTAAGAGAAAAAGAAAAGAAAAGAAAAGAAAAGAAAAAAGAAAAGAAAAGAAAAGAAA